>NW_006262339.1:3508249-3613249 GCF_000493195.1 Citrus x clementina | reverse complement strand
TTGTCTTTGGCAAAACTTCCTTCAGGCTTGTCTTTGGAAAAACTTCCTTCAGGTTTGTCGTTGGCAAAACTTCCCTCAGGCCATCATCTTTTGACACATTTGGATCATTAGAAACTGAATGAGCCATTAGATTTTCAGAAGCCTCTGCCTTCCCACTTGATTCTGCACCATATTGGGACTGGGGAACTACATTCACGTGGGACAGGCCCATTTTTGAAAAATACCCAACAAGATCAGTAATCATTGGACTGGTGGATGCAGCCTTTGAAGCAACGTCAGTAGATAGCTTTGATATGGCTTCACGCAGTGGCTCTGGCACAGATTTCAGAATTTCAGAAATCTTACTGTCGATGTCAGGTAATGGATGCTGGATTCGCGGGGATCTCAAGGGAGTAGAACTTCCACTTGATCTAGCATAAGCTTTACCAAATTTGTCATTGTTCAGGTGCACATCAATCCTCAAGAACTTAAGACGCTGCCTCATTACATCACACAGATCAGCATCATCAACAAGAGTTACTATGTCACCATCTTCATCAACATAAGTCAGTGTAAGATCAGAATCATGAGGAAAATTAAAGAGACTTTTGATCTTTGCCCTCAATCCATCAATGTCGAGATCCAACTTTTCATTTTCATCAACACGAGCATTAAAGCGCCTAAGTGTATCTCCATACTTAACCTGCAGAGAGTACATCACAAGTTTAATCACCAGAAATTTTCAGCTACATATTTCCATAAAAGTAAAGGGAAACATATAGAATAAATATCTAGCACGTAATAATTGAAACGCCAACATGATATTCCATAAATTTAAAACTTTGCCAAAAGGCATAATGTTCAAATAGAGATAAATCAAAACAGTTCATTTAAATTAAAATCAGTAAATAAAGATGAATATGCATTAATTAGGTTCTTCTCAGAAGAGCATACACTATTTCTTTTCAATCCCAGAGTTCACTAGTCCAGCTCTCAAGGATACAGCCTTTAAACATCGTAAATACATGTCATTCCACAAACTAACTTTCATGGACCCTTTGGGGAAAATTTAATATGCACTGGCTAAATATTGGTTGAAATCAAACATGTATCAGGAAATCCCATTAGGCATTATAAAAAATTACAAAATAAAAAATCGTGAAAAAAAATTAGTTATTTTTGTTTCCCAGACTATTATTTATAGAAATTACCTCAATTGCATGAGAAATTGAATAATTTTAAAGCTTTAGAACAACCAGAAGAAAATGTTTCTAGCCGGATCAGAAATGAACTTTAACTCAGCTGACTCAGCCAAACCAATAGAGAGATCATAACAAACAATAGATCAAACCAAAACACCCATTTCAATCCAACTGTACGAAAACCTAAAACTGGAAAACAAATAAAATTCCCAAATTCCACACGTTTTTCAATTTTCGCTGCCAATTCAACAACGATTGAGCAAAAAAATTTAAGAAAGAAACAAACTTGCACTAAAATTAGCTGTAAAAATTACAACTTTACGATCAAATGACATAAGGAACCCAAAACTAAGAAAAGAAAAAGAAAGAGATCAGACCTTGATAACCATAGTAGACTCCATAGCCACTGAGCAATCCAGTACCCGCAAGCCAAAGACCACAATCACTCTACTCTTATAATCAAGTCATAAACCAAACAAACCAATAACCCTATAACCCGAACCAGAATATAATTTGTGAACGGTTCAAAGTCCCAATACAATCAAAACGGATGAGATTAGATAGTAATTAAACCCCAAAAATGCGTACACGTAAGCCGATTTTCGCTCTCCCTCTCTCTCTCTCCTCCTCCTAAATATCGTGAGAAATCCGCTCGCTTTTAATATAACATAAAGGGCTGTTTGGCTTAGCCAATAAGAAATTTCGTTTGACCTTCTTCTATCTTGCTGCCGAAGAAAACTTAGGCGAGAAAGTAAATTAAACCGTCGGATGCTTATGATGTTGACATAGCCCATACGTACACTTGGCCCATGAGCCGGGTTTCATTGGGCCAATGAGGCATTGTCACGTATGACGACATATAAATTGGTTGTGTGGGATGAGGCGCACAAGATTGAGATGCAGAGTTTATTCGGATAAGAAGAACACGGCATTCCGGTCCACAGCTAATCACTAACAAATTTGCGCAAATGTGTCGTCATGAAATTACAACTACTAACACATTTGCATGTCTCACACGTGTCGGGCTTCACGTTTGGTGTCAAGGCAGTTAATAACCTTAATCTAGGGGCCTTAAAAAAAAGAGACTGAACATTTGATTAAAAAAAAATTAGGCCTAGGGGTGTTCAGTGTAGGAGACTTTCCAGTAACTCTTTTGTACTCCTTTGTTCCCTCACGTAGGGTACGGTTTCTTCACTTGTGGAAACTTTGTTGAGCTTCGATGAGTTCATCGTTACGAGTGTTTATCATCGATATGTCTGAATTGGTGAAGCTCTATAGTGATTTGTCTGAAGGTGAAGAACCTGAAATTGTGGTAACTGATGACTCATTACGATGTGGAGATGAATTGGTTGCATTGGGTTTGCTTCGAAGGGTTTTGCAAACTAGATTGATTCCCCCTGATATCTTTATACGTAGCATCTGTCAATTTGGTGCTGTTATATAAGGGTAACTGTCGAGCATATAGAGGGCAATGCATATTTTTTTTTTTTTTTTTTTGGCTTTAAAACTATTTAGGGTCGTCGCCGAATAGTGGGTATGGGTCATTGGATTTTCGGAAGCCTATTTTAGTGTTGTCTCTGATGTCCTATAATGGTGATTTTGCCCCCTCAGTATTCTGATCATGTGTTCTTCTAGAGATGACAAAATTACCAATGAACCCACAAATCAACTTGCTATTTCAAATTTTAATCGACTATGAGTTGCAGATAGGTTTGATATTCAGAAAAAAAATCGGGTGGATACCCGTGCTTTGGTTTTTACTTTTTTTTTTAATTATTTATGTTTTTAATTTTAATTATAAAAATTACATTAAAAAATTTAATCATAAATACTTGTAAGTTGAAATGATTACTAGCGATCTAATTTATTTAATTCCTAAACCTAACCTAATTCACTGCAGCCGCATACCTTTCTCCTTTTAACGGGTGTGTGTGTACACACGCAATAAGTTTTTAACTAGTAAACATTTTATAATTTCAAGTTTAATATCACCGATATTTTATTTTGATTTGATTAATTTTGTTTATTTTATTTTAATGACTTGAACCTAATGATTGCTTACTAAAGTCAAATTTTTTTATTTGTTTAATTAATTGTTACCGGTAATTATCCAAAATTTACTTGTTAATATTATTGACAATATTTGCATGGGCAAAGCCAGTGTTCTTAGTGATGATGATTTATCTGTAAAAGAGATATTTTTTATTAGATTGATATATTTTATGTATTTTTTTTAATATGGAAACTTTGATTTCTCATTTACATTGAAAATATTTAGAATAAAATATTTTATCATGATTTTTTAGGCTATTGTTATAAATTTATAATTTGAATTATATACTTTAAATTTTTATGTATTGTTGAAAGTCTTTACAATATATTTTTCTATTTTAAATGTATGAGTCCACAAAAAAATCATCATTAGGTTGTGGATGGACTTGATAATTGTTAAAACTCGTAGCGGGTGGTTTTTCTTTTAAAAATTAAATTCGTTGTGGGTTACAGGCGAATTTAATATTTAAATTTTTTGCAAGTATGGGTTTGGTAATAACAAATTTGGTGGTAAATATTGCTATCCTTATGTCCTTTTGGATTCTAATTATCAATGTCATGTTCTTTATATGACAAAGGAAACGATAATAGAGTTGGGTAGTAGGGGTTTTTAATTAAACACCCTTTAATAGTTTTAAAATTATTTAAATACCCATTTCTTTTTTGGTTTTCATGGATACCCTAACAAATGTGAGTAAAGTCTGAAATACCCTTAATGAATGCATCAAATTCACTCAACTTCACTGTCTTCATATTTCTTTCACCTAAATCTCTTATCACAACCGAAATTCTCTCAAAATTCCCTAAAATTTCTCATGACTTCTTACACAAATATAATTATGTATTCATTTCTTTAACACTTACTCTTTCTTTAACTGAAAGGAGGTGCATTGCTTATTAAACAACTCAATAAGGTATGTTAATGTTGTTGGGTTTTAAGTTTTTTTATTTTTAGGAAAATTTAGAAATTTTCCTCACATTATAATGTTTTATTTTCACAATTTTTTCTTATATGTAGAAATATATGCAATGTAGGTTGTTTAATTATTTTTCAGTAATATAATTTATTTATGGCGAAAATGTTTTGCGTCGTGCATTCTTTTTGATATCGTTAGGGATGGCAATTGTACCCGCAAACCCGCCCAAACCCACCCGCCAAAACCCGCCCGTTGCGGGTAATTTTACCCGTTGCGGGCGGGTTTAGTATTATAAATTAAAACCCGCACATGGATGCGGGTGGGTTTGGTATTAACCTTATATCCGGTGGATACCCGCATGGATATCCACCAAACCCGCAATATTTTTTTCAAATATTTTTAATTTAATTTTAATCTAAAAATATATAAAGAAAATAATGTCATTAATTAAATTACCAAATAGCCAAAGGCTCAAAGTTGTGTATGTGTGTATGTGGCCTATATCCTATTCTAAAGTCATAATCTAAAGAAAACTAAAGGCATTTTCCTTCGAATTAGTATTTGAAAATATTAATCTTAATTATTATTATAGGCATTGTGTTGGATGGGTGCTTATGGTGGTGAATGAAATGAATATCTTCTCTTGGAGCTTGTTTTAAATGATAATATGAAATGTAATTATTATTTTTAGATACTAGTTTGTATTTTTTAAATGGATTTGTGTAATTTATACTTAAATTTGAGAATTTGTGTTGAATTGATGTGGAAATTTTAATTTTTCATTTACATTATTTAAATATAAAATTAAGTATGTTATATGGAATTTGAGGTTATTATTATAAATTTATATATTAAACATTTGTGATTTTAAATACGGAAACCCGCAAAAAATCCACCGCATACCATTGCGGGTTTGGTAATTGTTAAAACCCGCTGCGGGTGGGTTTTTGTACAAAAATTAAAACCCGCTGCGGGTTGCGGGTGGGTTTGGTAATTTAAATTTTGTGCGGGTTTGAGTTTGGTAATGGCAAACCCGCTGCGGGCGGTGCCCATTGCCATCCCTAGATATCGTGTATGTCATGTAGTTAGTTATGTAGGTCATATAGTCATATAGGTTGTGTAAGTAATATAGTCGTGTAAGTCTTGTAGGTCATGTAGGTCGTATAAGTCATGTAAGTAATGTAGTCGTATAGGTCGTATAGTTACTTGTATATGAAATTTGATATTATTGTTTTTATTGGGTTATGGTTTTGGTACGTGTGTCTATTCTCTTCAATGGTGAATGAATTGAACAAAATGACGAGTATAAGTTCAAAGGTTCCAAGGCTAAAGGGATAATGAAACCACGATCAATAATATATGCTGAATTGGTGGAGAGATAGATCAAGTTATTGATATAGATACTTCGGAATTCGACCAAATTGTGTGTTACATGACCTTACACAACCAAATTATAATTGGCTGCAATTGCCTCTACTAGTTATGGGCAAACATGTAGACATTTAATATGATATAATTTGTACTCACAATTAATTAGGTTAATAAATTACAGCAAAAAAAACTAAATTTGCACATCTGACATTTTGAGAAATGATTATATTAATTAGTATAAATAAACAAAGTTATCAGTGCATAAATTTTTTAATATTTAGATAAGATACACTAATGAACATCACAATTAAACATATTACAACCATTTAAAAAGCTTTTTTTGATCTTTAAAGTGATTTCTTCCTCTGCCCAAGCATACATGCATACATGAGGAATGCCTGCATATAATAAATCCATGAAGTCGATTAGGAGAAAAAATATCAATTATAGGAAATTAATGTAATGTTATACACATAAGAATACCATTTACAATGATCAAAATGTTTCCACTATAGACATACCATGACTTATCATGACTTATAATTTGAAATTAAGGACCTTTCTAAGTAATTATATTCCACAAGGTAAAGGCATCTGCACCATTCTAATTTATTGTCCCTAATCATAACAGTCGTGTAATACATGAAAGTCGAAACAGTCGTGCAATACATGATAGTCGTGTAATACACAACCTTGAATCTTACGTAACCTTACACGACTAAATCGCGTGTTACATGAAACACGACCAAATCGCGTGTTACATGACAAAATTATAATCGGCACAATCCATCAAATTTTCACAATTTGCATGCAGCAAAACATATAGAAATTTGCTTTCGAACATATTATAAGAGACCCGCAACTAATTACTATATTTTTTCAATATAAAACCCTAACTTTTTGTTTTTTTTCCTGAATATCAACAAAAAACTAATTACAAGGAATTACTTACCTCAACTAGTTACATTCTGACAATTTTGCAATAAAGGATCAGCTCTCGCCGACAATTATATAGCGATAAACTAGGCTTCTCTTTCTCAGTTGTGGCAGCTTTCCCTTTTCAGGCTTAGTTTGCTCGTGTTGAAGTTCGATTTAACATGTATGGAGAATGAGTGTTTGTTTGAGTAGAGGTGATGCCAGCAAGGGAATTGCAAAGGTGATGCTAGTTGATATTCGATTTAGCATGTATGAGAATGAAGGATGAGTGTTTGTTTGTTTGAGTAAAGGTAATGGAGGGAATTGCAACATATATGAGTGTTTGTTTGTTTGAGTAGAGGGAGTGAGAGGTGATGCCAGTTGAGTTGAAGTGTTTTAAAATGAGGATAGCTTAGTAATTTTTTATCAGTTTTTAAAGGGTATTGATGAAAATTTTGGCAAATTTTGATTTTAGGGTATTGAGATAATTTTTAAAGTATGAAGGTGTATCTGTTGCAATTCCCTCTGGATAGTAAAGTTGAAGCTATTGAACAAGTGGATGTTGGAGCTCTGGCTGATTGTATTGGCAAGTTCCTATGTATCCGGGTAAAAGTTGATGTATCTAAATTGCTTCGTCTATGACTTAATATACGATTCCATGTTACAGTCATTGGTTATATTTTCTGAATAATCTGTGAATTCTTATTAGATTTTTGTTATTTTTATGGGCATCTTAATAAAATCTAGGACTATATATGATGATTTTAATATAAGAATTGATGATGTGGATGTCGAGTCAAATTGGATCATGGTCTTTGATTATATACCGTGGCGTTGTCTGATCGTTTGATGATTGATAAAGAACCCGCAATCTAGTATGGTAAAGGTAATGTTGTAGGTACAAGTTCTAGTGATGATAACGATACTCAAGTAGGTAATTGTTGTGGCTAATAGTGTAGTGGGTAGTGCTATGGATAGTCTGAATAATCAATCATTATTTTATCCATTGAATAAAGTTAATGTTAACCTCATTAAAATTTCCAATCTCAATACATCATATTCTTTATTGATTGATATGTCCTTAGCATCATAAAGTAAAACAAATCACAATTAGGTCATTTATATATGCAATTAGCATTTTTAAGGTGTTATAATTCTGCTCTCTATTTGTGCATATTATAATGGGGTAAAACTATGTTGCAACAGTGGTATGACACCACAGTTGCAACCAGCCATTAGATCTATAGTTACACAGTTGTATTAGCAAGATCCAATGGCTGAAAGCAACAGTGGTACCATACCTCTGTTGCAACATAGCTTGACCCATTATAATGACTAAAAACATAAATACTTGTGAACCAGTCTTGCAAATCAATTGATTCATTCGTACTAATGACAGAGCCATCGAAAGACGAGTAAGAGAGGTAAGGCTCACCGAGATTGACCAACAAACATGATTGATATCATCTATAAGCTATACTCTAATGAAGTAACCATTGAAACACCAGTTTCATTTGGTTCTTCAACTCTGTCATCATTTTCACTTTGCTGATGCATTTTATCAACCACCATCGATGTGATCATGACACAATGTATAAGTAATGCTAGATTTCGTTCTAGTGTATTTTTTTAAAAAAAAATTACCTCTCAAAAAAAGAAAACATTGAATTAATGACTTAGATAAACTAAAAAATGAATAATATGAAATATTATTAATGAAACGTCTGAAAAGTATTAAATTCTAGTCCTTCTCAAACAAAAGAAACAATCTCAAATCTTAACTATAATAGAATTACAAAATATGAATAAAGTAAACTTACTAAACAAGATAAATTCTAATAAAATACTAAGTACTAAATTGACTCAAAGATTGTAATTTCTAATATAATATACTTTCATATACTTCCTACATCACTCTCCTCCCCTTCGAAAGATACTCACCTTAAGTTTTATTAAAATCAAAGACTATCTAGAGAATGGAACTTGTAGTGAAGGAATAAATAATCTTGCAAAACTTCAATTTCTTGAAACTTGAAAGTACCAAAACTTCATTTTTTTCTAACTTTTGGTTATGACTCTTCTAAAAATGGTAGAAGATCTTTTTTGTAGTTCTTCATGCTTTGCTAAATGTGCTCTCCATTGAATTCCACTTTTTCAACTAGATCTTCTTTAAGAACATCTTTCATGACTTCAATATATATAGGCATAATCATATGAATTATCTTGGAGAAATTATCTTTAAGAATAATTGATGTCTCTTCAACTTGAACTTCTTGCTTAATTTCAACCATATCGTTACAAATAAAAACTCAAATAAAAAATAGATTGTACCTCTTTATTGAAAACTTCAGGCTCATTTGAAATCTTTTCAAGAGAAGCCTTTGCAACGTTCTTTTCTTCCAATGATAAAGCTAGTTGAGATTGCTTTTCCATACTACCATCTTCAACTTCAAAATCTTGGATAAAATCTTTTTCTTTACTTAAATCAATATATCTTCAGTAATTTTAAAATTTTCAAGCCCAATATCTTCTTTCATTGATACAAAAAGATAGGTTCCTTGACTTTTGACTTTGTTGGAGCAAAAATAACTTTTATATTATTTTTGTGGAACTTATATATATTATCCTTCCCATAATATATTGTATTAAGATTAAACTGCTAGGGTCTCCTAAGTAGTAAATGACAAGCGTTCATGTCGGCCACAATACAAGATACTTTATATCTTCTAATGGAGAAAGGAATGTAGCATTTTTCTGTTACTTTAGTCTCCCTAACATCTTTTATCCATCCAATATAATATGAAGAAGAATGTTTTTTGAATTTTAACTTGTCAAACATGGTTTTGGAAACTATATTCTCACTATTACCACTGTCAGTAATCATATTTTTTTAACTCTTATTGACTGTTCATCTTATCTTGAAGATGTTATGTCTTTGAGCATCCTCTTCCTTTTTTGGTATGCATACCAAACGTTGTATTAAAATACTAAATTGACTCAAATATTGTAATTCTAATATATTTTGTTTTTATATACTTCCCACGTCATATTACCGCATTTAAAACGCTTTTCAGAGTTAGCAATTAAAGGGGACTTAGGACTAGATTTGGATTCTTCTTGATCCATTTTCAGTTAGTTATTTGGTTTATTAAACAAATATTATGAATTTGGCTGGTTATATTATTGGGGATTGGGAAGTAGGGATGACAAAAATCCCCACGGGGACGGGTACCTTCGGGGATTTTTCTTATTCGGAGAGAGTATGTGGATAATTTCATACCCAATTTCTTATTCGGAGAAGGGACGGAGAAATTTTTTTACTCAATTTCTTATTCGGGGAGGGGATGGGGATGAGGTGGAATCCTCATCCCCTACCCATTTCCCCATTTTAATTTTTTAAAATTACTAGTAAATAAATAATAAAATTTAAATTATAAAATTGTAAATATTGGTAAAAATAAAAAAAATCAAAATATTTATATTATTAAACTTTTAGGCCTAATTAACTAATTAAAGTCTTAAATTTTTATTTAGGACATTAAAAAGACCGAGTAGATTCTATTAGCCCAAAATTTTTTAATTTTAATATTCTTTAAATATTTTAAACTTGAATCTATTTTATTTATTTATTTTTAGATGTTATAATTGCCCACAGCGAATCACAATTTTAATATCTAATATAATATAATATACTATTTTCTCTTGATTTGCTCTGATTTAGCTATTATGTTGTAAAGAGAATAGTCCACATTTATAAAGTGTCCACGCCACCATTGAAAAAGTTAATTTTGAATTTAAATTCGATTTTATTTGTAACAATTTTTTATTAGACTATTAATTTGTTCATGATAGTTTGTAAAAGAAGTTTGTATCCCTTGCATGCTGTGTTACTTACTAATTTAATGTATGTGACTTTTATAATGGATATTAATGTAAGATATATTTCAAACTTTATTTTTATTTGAATTTTTTATTTTAATATGATTAACTTAAAATAAAAAAAAATTAATTATTCGGGGATCGGGGACCCTCAGGGATCCCCTGTTATTATTCGGGGAGGGGATGAAGATTCTTTCAAATAATTCTGACGGAGACAGGGAGGGGACGAGAACATACGCAAAATATCGGGGATGGGTACGGAGAGATTGGTCCCCTCCCCTCCTCTCCTCTTTGCCATCCCTATTGAGAAGCCTGAAACCATTTGCATCAGTCCTATATATAATCTATATGTATATGTATATAAAATCTATATCCTTAAAACTAAAAGCACATGAACTAGAGCAAATGCAATATATATCTTATACTAGTGTATTGAGTACAATTCTTTTTCCGATTAGTAAAAAGTACAAAAAAATCCTTTCCTTTCATTGGCAATCAACGTAATTAAAATGGTTTTTAACAAGTTCACCAAGTCCAGGCACCTAATTTTGACTTGTAAATATCCAGAAGACCTAGGTATATATAATTAAAACTCTAAACCTATCCTACATCACCAAAACACAGATATAACGTTGATTTTGCGACATGGAGCGATAAAATTTCTAATTCTAGTGAAACGAAAGGTCTGGCTTTCCTGTTATTTTATATCATTTCATATATAATATCGGAGTTGACCATCAAAGTGCCCTGCAGTAGTTACAATCAGAAACTATCAAGATATTATCAACTAATAAACTAAGAAGATGCTGCTGGTATTCTGTTTCTATCCATGTAGGTAAAGTATAGATGAAAAGTTGAAACTCAAAGATAGCTGATTTCTGCACCATGCATGTTAAATGGTGGAAACTTCTTAGAAATAATCCCTCGCATTATTAAGTAAAGAACAAATTACATATTACACAGCTTTATGATGGCATTTCAGTTGGAATTCTGGAGGCAAAGACTCTATCCTTGGCCTTGTTTGCCTGTCACAAGCAAAGCAAGTAACAGTTAAATGAAAAGATTATAACACTGCTGGATTTGAATTTTGAAGGTTAAATTTTAGTTTACCTCTTGCTCCCAGTTTGTGTGCAGAGTAATGACTAAAAGCACAAATGCTTGGAGACCACTCCCACATATGATCCCCATCCAAAGTCCCTGCGTATATAAAATTAGGAATGAGTAATTCTTGATTCATGACAATTTTTACTTTTGAAAAGTCTATTGAATTCTTACCTTGGCCCCAAATTGGAAGACAAAAGCCAAATATACAGCACAAGGAAGGCCTATAAGATAATAAGCTCCTAGATTCACATATGCACCGAGCTTCTGCCAACCACACCCTCTAGCAACACCTACATCACGGTATTGTTTGAATAGATCACTTATATATCTCTAATGATCTTAGGATTATAAAATGGCATGGCATGGAAGAGAAAGTAACTAAATTATTTGGAAAAGAAGCTTGAACCTGAAAGTACACCCTGGATTCCATCCATGAAGTTGGATAGAGCAAGCACTGGCATTATGGAAGCCATATATCTGATTACTTCAATGTCATTGGAGTATACATAGCCCCATATGCCCCGAGCTGCAACTGCAATTGAGCTTAGCAATACACCCTCAGTAAGTGCCAAGATTATCACAATTTGTACTGCAAGACGTGCAGCATAAGGTCTTCCAGCACCTAATTCATTTGAAACTCTCGTGCTTTAAGGAAGCAAGCGAGTGAAAAACAGTCTATATCAGTTACAGCAGATAATTATTTTTTAAGTTTTCACAAGGCATACCTAACTAGCTACCTTACAGCACTGCCAAAACCAAAGGGGATTCTGAAGACCACTGAAATTGTGTTAAGGCTGCAGAGTAATTAAGCTGTTCAAAATCAGAAATGGAGGCCGAACTTGTGTTACTTGAGCTAAAGTAACTTCGTATTAGATGTCAAACCTGATCGACATCACTGATGTTTCTAGCTTGGGATTGGGAAGAAGACCCGACATCAGGACCAAAAACTCATATGACGAAAATTCCAGGCTGATAAATTAATGTCAATGCAGAAGCAATAAAATTTAATATATATATATATATAAATATATATATATATAAATATTTGTTGGACGATAAATTCATTAAGCTCACAGTTATCTGTAAGGAAATTAAATAGAACTCACCAGACCATAAGAGCTGAAGGAATTCCTAATCCAAGGAAGCTGCGGAGATTTTCCAGAGCCTCCTTGGAGAAACCAGTCCAAGTTTTCTCACATTTAGGGGAAAACTTTATATAAATTGCCAAGATAATTACATTTGTCCAATAAGAGATGGCATTGGACAAGGCAGCTCCTTTGTTACCAAACCCAAATCCAAAAATTAAAGTCCAACAAGAAAGGACATGAACCAATGTTGAAATTCCAGTGCTTAACATCAATGGCAAAATATTATTTTGGGTTTGCAGGAATCTGTGTTGGCACTGAAGAAGGCCATAAGGAAGGATACTAGGGATCAACCACCGAGCATATATTCCTGCATGGAATGAAATTTCTGGATCTTGACGTAGGGTTGTGAAAATTTTCCCAGTGTAGGCCCAAAGGACTGCTATGGGGATGCTTGAAAGTGAAAGAACAAGCATAGCTCTCAGCATGTGTACCCCCATCATACGATACTGTTTTGCTCCGAATGCCTGTCCACAGAAAGTTTCCACTGCACTTCCCATTCCCAGCTACTCATAACAATTAGAGAACAAAATTAGACATAAATATGTACCAAAACCTTCTGTATATATACCGGCGCAAGAGCAAATTTGGAAGCTTGACCGAACTCATAGATGTACGCATATGCATTCATTGGTCATTTGCAACTGTTGGTGAAAAGTGGTAGTACAAATTTCGAAGCTCTATCGATTCTTAGATCTGTGCACATGCATTTATTTCTGCATTGGTCGATCATTTGCAACTGTTACTACTGGTTACTTTCATCTCCATGTGGAGGCACGGAGATTTTTTTTTGTTTATGACTCATTGATTTAGCTACAAGGGGAGGTGATTAATAGGAAAAAAATAAATTAGATGAAGCATCCGGAATCATATATAAGTCAGCTATCAAGTATAGCCTGGCAGCCTGAGCCGGCTCTAATTACAACTTAATTATTGTGTAAAATCAGAGCTTAATTTTTTTCCCAATGTATAGATACATATTACTCATAAGAATCTGGAAAAATATTGAAGATTTTGAGGATCATAAAGAGTAATGTAACTAGACGTGACTCAAATAATTGAGAGACAATTAAAACGGTGGTACATGTATATAATGCATACGCAAGTATATGATTAAGTAAAGCGATAGGAAAAATAAAATTAAAATGATAGGAAAAGTAAAAGCAATATTAAATACCATGTAACTGAAGCCAGTTACTCCAGCGAAGGAAGTAGCCATGGAAGCACTTGAAAGGGATAGGTCACCAAGATGGCCAACAAACATGACTGATATCATTTGGAAGCTGTACTGTAAGAAGCTAACCACAACGAGAGGTCCTGCCAACTGCATTTGCCTCTTCAACTCTACTATCATCCCAGCTTTGTCAATGCATTTATCATCCTGCAGCGGCCTTTGATGAATTAGAGGTGACTCAAGGCTAGATTTGGATTCTTCTTCTACATCCATTTCCAGTTGCTTCAAAATAATTGACAGTGCAAGCTGGAGAAGAATTTTCTGGAATGGACGAAACTGTGTTCTAATTAATTGCACTTGTCAAAGCTGCACCAAGCTCGGTTGATCTACCATTCATTATTTATACCGGTGCTTGTTTTGTTCAATTGGAAAAATGAAAAATAATTTTTGGATCCTCCACATCTTTGAACAGAAACAGATTTCGAGCATGCGGCAGACTTTTTATTTTTCATGTGACATTCAATATTTCTACTGACAGAATTAAATTATTAAAATAATTTTAACGCCTTCTTTTAAGAAATTATTTCAACTCAATTTGTGATTAAATCCTTTTCAATGTTTTCATATTAGCAAGACACCATTAATTTGACTTTTGATCAAATGTACACGTTGCTTCAATATGATACTTGGAGTAAGTTTGATAATGCTGTACCTTTTAATATATATAATATCAGTTATGTCATTGAAATAATTAATTATCAAGAGAACAAGTAAAGCGTTTTTTTAAAGTATTATGAATTTGTGTTTTGTAAATTTTGTTGCTCAAGTGTTGCAACAATGCATAAGAATGAAATAGACATGATAACTAATTTTTGTTTTTCAAATACACATGTTTGTATTTATATGATCTCATTTAGATTCAAAGTTTAATTGATTTTTGTTTTGTTCATACAGTTGTAACTGAATAATTTGGATAGGTATAAATGCGGGGTTAGTATAACTTCTATGAGGATTTTTTTTTTTTAATTTTATTGAATGATGAAATTGCTTCTTTGTATGATAGGGTTTTTTTTTACTAAAAGTAATTTTAAATTTTTTTAGAAATGCCCTTAGGCTTTTTAAAAGCTCGAAATTCATAATACAATAGAAAGTCCAAATTAGATGCATGCGATGTAAATTGATTTTGCAGCATAGACAAATTTACACATAATAATTGAAGTATAAATTTATCTTAAGAGACATTTAGCCTCTCTAATGGAAACAGTAGTGTAATAAGATTATGGTTCATTTCTTCTTGTATAGTGATATCCAGAAAGTCCCAGTAGCATCCCTCGACTAGATGCTTATATGTCCAGTGCCCGAAAGTCTCAATACCCTTCTGTAAACGTTTTCAATGATACAATTGATATGATATTCTAAAAAATCGATGCTAAGTTTGGAAATTACACAAAAATGCTCATTTCTTTTTATGTCAAATTCGAACAATTATAATATTAGACTTCTCTCCGAAAGTTGATATTTCCTTGCACTACATATATCTCAAAATTTGTGGGTATTAATCCATATATGCTAGCTAAGTTTATTCAAAGGATTGAGATTTAATGTTTGTGATGATTTTGTAATAGTATTGATTCATTGTTGTAGGAGTGAATATATATCTAATTAAATGTTAACTGCATATTATTATAAAATCATTTCATGGTAAAAGATTATTGAAATATCAGAAAGAAACTACAACCAATATCTAGTCCAAATTCAAAATTAATACTACAATCTATCAAATAAGTCGTGCACATCGTATAAGTTGTGGTTGTGGTCGTGTAACTCATATATATATATGGAAAAATACATTAGAAGTACATCAAATATGTCATGTAGATCATGTATTAACCGAAAAAAAAACATTAAGAAGCACGATCACATACGAGTTATTAAAGTTGAAAAAGATATGAGCAGAATTGTTGTAGACATTTGAATTAATGTGTTGATTTGAGTGATTGTGAGTGATAGATTTACAGGTGTTAGTGGAAAAAAAAAAGTATACTCACATGAAATTATTTCTTGATATCTTCAAATAAAAGTATTTTGGACCTTTTTACACCGTCCTTGGAGTATCCAAGTAGATAACTAATTGTAGGGTATATCCACATGATTGTTGAACTATGTATTAGAGGATATTTAATTAAAAATATTTCATCTAGAACCAGATGTGGTAGTTATCGGTGGATTTTGTTCTTTTCATATGTTTGTTAAAATTTTCTTATAATTTGAAGCCTCTATATTGCACATATGAAAAATGTTAACCCGTACTAGATGGTTGTTCTTTGCAGAAAATTCGTTAATATATCAAAATTCTTTTTTTTTTTAATAGGCGTTACTCTGTCAATTGAAAGAGCTAAAGAGCAATAAAGAATTCGGAAGTCTAGTGAAGTATAGCTCGAATTGAGAACGATACAGATTAAAGGAGAAGTTTTTTTTTTTTTTTAAAAAAAAAGGTATGTCGACATAATTTGCAATTATTGTTCTTTCATCAAATGCCAGTAGTCTATATTCCATTGCACACAGAATTATGCAATGCGTGGCATGGGCATCTCGTTTTTTATGCTGAGGCAATTATTGTACGAAATTTAATTAATTAAATGTTCACTTTAATTAAAATGATCAATCGTCAACTCTCCTGCAGTGGAGAAATTAGTTTTTCAAATTAAGTAACGCAGATGCTATCTACTGCTGTCTGCTGATGATAAAAAAATGAGCAAGGTTTCAGATTCTCTGGTCATTATTGGCTCCAGGTCCAGGACCCATATATATATGCCCAGCTCAGCACTTATTATTATTTAGTTGCCCGATAACTCTTTTACAGAAAAAATTATTAATGTTGTCACAATTAAAGGTGATTAATCAACGAGTTACGATAGTAATTTTGCCGAAGAAGAAAAGGACACGCGCCATATATATCTTGACTAACAGTAGAAGAAAAATGAATGAACTGCGAAAGAGGCCTGTAGCGATCACAAAAATTAATTCCACAACTATCAATTTACGGTGAATGATGGAAACATCTCAATAAGAATCTCATTTTAGAGTATATTCAAAAGACTTTATAAATTTTACTCTTTACTTTAAATATCTATTTACTTATTTATGTGACAAATAAAAGAGTAAAAAATTATGATATTATCTAAAAGACTATTCAAATATAAATAAATTAATATTATTTTAATTAAATAATTATTTTTTTAAAGAAAAAGTCAATAGTAATCAAAGCACTTCTCTCTTTTTCTCCAATGAAAAGTAATAAAATATAAATTGAAGATGGAGAAATCAATTCTCCAAATTTGAAGAGAGATAATCATTTCTTATTTGAATAATATTAATTGAAGTGTCTTTTGGAGCCTTAAATATTGAGGTGGCTCTTTAAATAAGAGTCAAATAATTAATAAAATCTTATTTGAAGAGCCTTTTGGTGATGCTCTAAAAGTATTACCATTAATTCGTAGTATTGATTGACGGTTCATTATTTTGTCAAACATTTTTTAAGTAGGGATATTATCATTTTCTCACCAAATGTATTTTGACACATCATGTCAGTACCACGGTTTGGTAAAACCATCAATTTACCACCAAACGTTTAAACTGTTAGCATTTTCCCACCATTCCGTTAAAACTCAATTAATATGTAACGGAAAATTCATAAAAGATTAATTTTACCCCTAGAGCGTAAAAGACCATATAATTATCACACGAATTTAGTGGATGAGTTTTTTATTCACATCCAAATAATCTTTAGGAGAAAATTAAAAAAAAAATGGATTGTGTCCTTTGGTTAGGGCAAATTAAGAATTGGAAATTTTGGAGCAAAATGCCATAGGATTTAATTTTTTGAGGGGTTAATGCTTAATAAAAAGTATGTTAGTTTTGAGGTAAGATATTAAACTTTTAAAATGATAGGGACCAAATAATATTTAGTTGAATAAACCTTTTTTCGAGCCTTTTCACACGGAAAAAAATATTTATTTTTAAAATTTTTTAAAACTTAGACTATTACATTAACATGATAATTATATTTGTTTTTATTATTTTAAATTTTACTCTCACAACCATCAAACAATTCAAAATCTTTAAAGAAAATACCAGATAATGCTAAGTAAGTGAATTAACATTCTCAAATGAGAGTTCAACTAGAGTCTTAAATCTAAGTCACTTGTTGGTTAACTAAAACTTTAATTAAGTAAATACTTAAATATAATTTCTTAAATGACATAATTTTGTAGTTTGATTAATATTTTAATCTTAAATCACATAAAACTCAACTTGTTGCTGAGATAAAGCAAAAGCTCAATTTTATAAGCTCAAGTTTAATTACATGGTCTTTTACGCTCCAGGGGTAAAATTGACCTTTTTATGAATTTTTCGTTACATATTAACTGAGTTTTAACGGAATGATGGGAAAATACTAACAGTTTAAATGTTTGGTAGTAAATTGATGGTTTTACCAAACTGTGGTACTGACATGATGTGTCAGAATACCTTTGGTAGGAAAATGATAATCTCCCTTTTAAGTAATCAATATTATTGGCTGCATATCAAATAGTTTAATAAATGAAGTACGCAATCCACATTATTCTAGTATTTTAATCAAATATTGTATTGGGCACCATCCGTTGTCGGTCTATCACCGCTAAATCCATATTCGTACAAATTTTAAATTACTAAACTCACCTATAATCTATTATGAAATACTCAATTCTAAATTTAATCAATGTAAATAATAAATTAAAATTTCAACATCAACCAACACTAATTCTCATATTTAATTATGAAATACACAAGTCTATCAAATTGTGAAAGTGCTTTGAATTTAAGAAGGGGAAAAAAACTACAAACTAGTATCCAAAAGTAACAATACAATTATGCAAAAGAGCACTAGTGCACAAGAAACAATTATTATCTCATATTCTCATTCAACACAAGATTCAAGAGTTAAAATTCCTCATTTCG
Source organism: Citrus x clementina (assembly GCF_000493195.1). Lineage (NCBI taxonomy): Eukaryota > Viridiplantae > Streptophyta > Magnoliopsida > Sapindales > Rutaceae > Citrus > Citrus x clementina. The sequence continues at coordinate 3,594,510 of NW_006262339.1, read as the reverse complement.
TTCACAATCATTAGCACCCATCGAACACAATTCCTACAATTTAAGATTAATATTTTCTAAACATTAATCCAAAAAATAAAATTATAAAAGTATATAATAATCTTTAGTTATATAATGAAATTAATTTGTATATAATACTTACAGTAAGTATTAAAATTATTAAAATTTTAAAAAATAATTGGAAAAAGTGCAGGTTGACGGAAACCTATGCGGGTATTTGTTAGATATTTGACATATACCAAACCTGCCTATAACCTAGTGTGGGTTTTAATTGTGATACCAAATCGGCTCACAACCTGTAAAATTACCAGTAGCGTACAGGTTTTGGCAAGCGGGTTTGAGCAAGTTTGCGGATCTACGGGTAACATTGCCATTAGGGTTGGCAATGAGACGGGATGAGACAAGATTTGTCAATCCCAGTCATGTCTTGTGTATGCAAGTGGGATAAAAAAGTCTTGTTCATATCCCTTTATTATTTTTTTTGGACAAAAATTTGTCTTAATCTCGTTCCGTTAAATATCCCGTCTCATCTCATTATCTTGAACAATCTCGAATGTAACTAAATAAATGTTGATTTTTTCTTTTAAGGATTATCATAATTCGATATAGCAAAATCTTGAATGACTACATAGTAGAATAATCAAATAATAGTTTATGCATGCATGTTCGAATATAATGTAACTAAATAAATTTTGATTTTTTTTTCTTTTAAGGATTATCATAATTCGATATAGCAAAATCTTGAATGACTACATAGTAGAATAATCAAATAATAGTTTATGCATGCATGTTCGAATATAATGTAACTAAATAAATTTTGATTTTTTTTTCTTTTAAGGATTATCATAATTCGATATAGCAAAATCTTGAATGACTACATAGTAGAATAATCAAATAATAATTTATGCATGCATGTTCGAATATAATTTTATACTAACATATTTTAGTTGCCTGTTTGTTGCCATTACACATTAAATTAAGACTCACGCTTCAAAAGTTATAAATTTGGACATTAATCAAGTTATATTTTAACCATAAAAAATATAAAAAATATTTTTAATTGTGTCTTTTTATTGACACTTCACTTTCTAATTATATTACTTTTATTATTTAATTTTAGTATTTAGGTTTCAACTTTGAACATTACTTGAGTTATAATTAATAATTTTTAGAATAGCCTTAAAATTATATCATTAATTGGATATATAAGATGGGAGGGGATTTTATAGTTAGTCCTCCTCCCGTCACATAAATAAAAGCAGGACTTATTTTTTGTCATTTTCCTATCCCACTTTAAATCGAAATGTAAAAACATATTTTAATCTCATCTTAAACAAGGCAGGATCCCATAGGATCCCAACATAAAAAATCGTCATCCCTAATTGTCATTCCTATATTTGATGCTCAGCTTAAAAAAAAATAAACTAGGGTGTGGTTTCTCACTTTTAAAAAAGTTACATAGTAAATACTACAAATACTATTGCGGCGGTACAGGAGTGCGGAAGTAGCATACACAACTTGCTCTCTTTGGTTTTTAGACTTTGAAAATGACTGGCAAATAATTCAATTGCTTCATATAAATGTCACTTTATCTAAGGAGATTTCAGAGTAATTATGTTGTACTACGCCTACTTAATACATATATAAAATATATGTTTTATTTTAAAAAATTACATTAATAATTATATTTAATTTATGCACACATATTATATATGGATTAAATGAGTAGAATATAATAAAGGTACTATAAAATCTATCTTTTTATCAAATGTGGTAATAAATTATAAAAAAAATGATAACCTAACTTTGGAGTTTGAACCGGCAGAGCGGACAACTTTGAATTGATGATGGTTGATTAGGCCAAGGCAAAAAAAAATTGAGTTAACTATAGAAGACAATAATAATTAAAGAGGGTTTGTGATAAGTAGAAACAGATCTCCCTTAACCACTTCAAAGATGGGATGGCCATATGTGTGCCAGCATCGCAGATAATGGAAAAAGAAGATCAAGATACCACCACATCCATTAAGAAGTTTTAACGTCACTACCTGTTATCTTATATATGTGAAAAGAGTCAAGTGATATAATTAAGCTTATAAAATATCTTACCTCTAGGCTCTTATTGCTTAATTGAAAACAAACCACGTACATTATTATGTTTAATTAATAAACTATTTTACGTTGTTGTCGGTGATAATATATATATAGATAAATGTATATATATTCAACCAGCTTGGAGAGCCTCATGAATATTATTTCATCTTCTTGCACTGACCGGCGGCAATACCTACTCCATACCAACTGCTTCCTTCCTTGGGACTCGAAAATGGAAATGATGTGGAAATAATTAAACTGGTCAGGCAAGCCGCAAGTGGTTTTCAACCACCCAAATTGATGATGCTCTGACTACGGACTTAACAGCTTGTTAATTGCATTTGCATGCACAATAGAGAGTAGACGTGTCGATAATTCATGAGGTCTGTATGTTATTTAATGCAGGATGTATGATATTAGGAATAAGATATTTTTCTTATCTGAGTTTTATTGATTTTTAAAATTTTTTTTATTATGTATCTTTTAATAGTAGTGTATTAGTAAGATTTAATTTTATTTATTTATTTATTAACAACAATCAACAATCGAATTATTTGTTCAGAACATAATCAGATCAGGAAAGAATCATGATCCATCGTATTAAGATGTATTATGTTAATAATATATTATTTTAATACTATATAATATTTGGTGTTATATTATTGAGTATTTATATATAATAATATTTTATATAATTATTTATATTAAATCAATTTTTTATAATTGTTAATGTCTTAAAGTTTTTATTTTATCTTTTTAAATTTATTATTCAAAATTTATAAATAAAAATATAATACTGACCCAGTTTCTGATCACATTTCGATATTTATTGATATCATTTTTTGTACCAACGAAATTATTATCAGTCAATCTATGCAACAGTACATGTATCGTGAAAATAGAGATTCCATTAGCCGTAAATAGTCAAAGTTTTGGAATTCAAAAATTTGACTGTAAACCTACAATAAATAAAATTTTTGTTTTCGCCAGTATATGCACCATTGCGTAGCTCTAGCAATGAAGATTCGCATTAATGGGTCTTTGGTCGAGTGAGAGAGTCCTTACACTTATAATATTGAATGTAATAGTTCGAGTTTTCATAAAAATATTTATGGAGGTTATTTACAATCATCCCTTAATTATTAAATAATTGAGTGGAGTCAGTGCATCCCTCACAAAATGTGAGTGGAGTGGACAACCCTCGAATATTTGAGAGAATTTAAAAAATTTGTGCAGTACTTCAGAGGAGTGCATGCCATAAAAAATATTTTAATTGTAGAATCTGTTTATAAATATTAATTGTAATACCTACAATCTTGTATAATAGTAATAAAAAAAAAAACGATGAAGATTCGCATAATACCCAACTTAAAGTCAATAGTTACAAAAATTATGCTGCCAGCAACGAATTGTTATGATCGTTTTATTATTGTTACCGTTCAACTTTACTAATTTCGTAACTAATTATATAAAATTAAATAAGTTTACTTGATTAAATAAATTTTATATATGCTTAAAAGTTAATGGCATGCAGCTTAATTCCTCACAGGTGTCGATAATGCGGCAAAAGCTGCACAAAGCCTTCAATTAATGATGAGGTGTAATGGCTCCATTTGTTTTGCTGAACATTGGATTCGTATCAATCAAAACAGGGCCACCAATTACAATTAGCCTATACAAAGGACATGTCAAACAGGGACCAATCTACGTTACAGAATCTGTAACGTACACACCAAATGGGAAGCAGCACACGTGTCTTGAGGAGAGAGAAAAACCGTGCAAATGCAGGCAATAAGAGTTGGCTACAGTTGGACCTGTAAGTTACAGAATCTGTAACTTAGCCAGCTCCGTCAAACAGGGCCATAAGTGTAACATCTGAATCACCCATGCAGCCACTTCTCCATTCTGATTTTAGAACGTAAGTCGAGGCGAGGCTTGACAATTTTTAATTATTAAACTTATGGAGCATGCATTTATGGTTATTTCAGCAATGCTAAGAGGATGAAGTTTTACATATCGGCTGTTTTATAGATTAAAGGGTTTGTTTGGTGGCAAGGTGCCTGGCTTGTAAGTTACTTTTGTTATTGGATAAAAGTTACTGAGGAAAAACTAATGTATATATGGTCAAGAATAAGTTTTTTTTTTTTTTCTTTCTTTTCTTTGGGTTAATTTATTAAACTATTCAACAATTACCCAAAAAAAAACAACAACAAAAAAGCCCAGTGGGCGTTACCAAATACCCCAACAGTTGGGCTGTATCAGAGCCAAATGGGCCCCAAGAATTAACCATCATCTGTGCTATATGGGGGTGCTAAGAGTTCGTAACAAGAATTGTGGCGTTATGCAATCGGTGGATGTTCACTTAATTTGAAACATGGATATTATAAGTCATAACTGTATTTCACGGAAGCGGGATTTCATTAGTGTGGTAGAAGGAAGGGTGATGAAACACTAGTCTCTTTTACATTTGAAATAAGCGTTTCAGTATATAAATATAAAAGCATTAAAACATTTTACTTAGCAGGCAACCGGGCAGATTTAATATTCTGCGAAAAGCTACATTAATTCCCTGGAATTAATCTGAACAAAAAAACAAATTTATTGAGAGATTCGTCTCTCTAAGCTACGCCGCATTAATTAATACTTCAGATAAATTATCGGCAAGTATATAAGCAGTAACAGAAAACCATCTCTTCAATCTTTTACGGAGTGTAAATTGCCCATGAAAAGATCTGTGGATGCTCGAGATATCCAGACCATGAAGTTAAAGCTGCTGATCAAGGCAAGGGTCCCTAGGAGAATTCCCACCTCCTAAAATTCCCGAGACATTTTCACCAACAGTTTTCAACCACGAGGTGCTGCGGGTCAGCCATCCAGTCGGCATCTGTTCACCTTCATTATTATTGCCTTCAAGCTTAAGCATGGATCGCCGCTCTTCCTCCAACAGTATGTCGAGCCACCTCTTTGCCATAAAAGTTTTGACAGCTCCAACCCCCTCCTTCACGACCTCCACAGGTGGGATAACCATAGGATTTTCTTCCAGGTTGAGCTTAACCAATTGGTCAAGCCGACCGAATGTATTCGGAAGAGCATGAATCTGGTTGTTGCTGAGATCAAGTTCTTTGAGGTTTGTCAGTTCACCAAAGGTTTCTGGAAGTTCTTTCATATCGGTAAAATTACTGGATACATTGAGGATCTCAAGGTTCGTCAACTTCCCAATTGTTGCTGGAAGGCCATGGAGCTCATTAAAGTGAGCATCCAGATGATGCAAAGACGCCATTTCACCTATCGAAGTGGGGAGGAAACGAATCTTGTTCAAAGGGACCAGAAGCTTCTGAAGATTCACCAACTCATGTCCAATATTAGTTGGCAAATAAGCTAGGCGATTGAAGCTTGCATCCAGCTCCACCAATGACCTGTGCATCACTCAGAACATAGAACAAAAAATTCTGATATCTCTACAGAGAACAAAAATTTAAGGTGTAACCAAAATACCTGCAATGAGAGATGGAATCAGGTAAGGCACTTAATTTGTTGCCCGAGACATCCAGGATCTTCAGATTATCCAACAACCCAATAGAGTCAGGCAGCGTCTCTAGAAGATTTGAAGCCAGATTAAGTTCCTCCAGATTCACTAATCCAGCTATTGAGTCAGGAATTACCTATTTCCCCCCACAAAGGTTCTCAGATATAAGAAAAAAAAAATTAAAATAAAAAGCCAAAACTGAAGGACATAACAGTTTAACACTAATTTATTTTAAAGCTCCCATTTCTTCAATTAGATCATCAAATTAAAACAGGGACATGCATGGATAGTGGATACGTTTACAATCTACACCTTCAGAAAAGATGGTTATCATCTCTTTAACAGTTTGCAGCACAAATTTCTCTACGTGCTTTGTGTGTCTCAATGTGAATACACACACAAACATTATTCAACCAATACCTCATTTACATGCAAACAAACAAAATTTCAAGCCGGGAAAGTCAAATAATTAATGACTGCAATCGTATAATACATTTTTTTTTTTTAATCTGTATTAATTATCTTATAGGCGTACTATAAATTATTGTATTTGTGGGCTCAAATTTGAAATCCATCAAAAAACTAATAAACACAAATCATAAGAGCGTATTAAAAAATTGAAATAGCAAGAATATAAAAACCTCCAGGTGATTGTTAGACAAGCTCATGAGCCTCAAACCAGCGATCCTGCCAAAAGCCTCGGGCAAGAAGCGCAGTCCCCTGGAAGACAAATCGACTTGCTCCAAAGACTTTCCGGCAGCTTCTTGAAGCAAACCCATAACCTCCTCATTCACTTCTTCCCTCACCGGAGGCACCTCCTCTTCCCCATTCTCCGCCCTCTCGTAGATCTTCACCAGCCGCTCCTCCGCCTCCTTCAGCATCTTCTCGTACGCCTCGTGCATGTCATCCAATTCCAGAATCTTTTTGCACGCGTTCTTCTCCTTCGCTGAATCCTCGCGGAGCGCCTTTTCCTTGTCCGCCAACTGGACCCGCCACTCGAATTGGTCCACGTCGGTCTCTCGGATCGAGTGCACGATGCCCTCTAACGATTTCGCGAGTTCGGAGTCAATCTCCACGATCCTGGCTTTGGTCTTATCGATTGTCTCGTGGTCGGGTCGCGGGCCGAGGGTTTGGAGCACGGATCGGGTCTGGTACACGTCGTGGATGGCGCGGCGCATGGCGGAGACGAGTTTGGGGTCGGACAAATGAGGCATTTGGTCAACGATAACGGGGTTCTTCTGGGATTGGGCTTGACCCGAAGAGGAGGGATCGGGCTGCTCGACATCGTATTCCGCGGTGGTTCTGGGTCCGAATGTGGGAAGGCGCTGCATGACGAAGGAGAGAATGGGGAATGTTTTCGGGTTCGGATCCATTGTCGGACGTTTTGTTTGTGATTACTGATTATTGATTAAGAAAGAACAACCGAGAGAGAGAGAGAGAGAGAGAGAAATGTGATAATGAAATATGAAATGGATGTTTGATTGAGGAGCACATACAAGTAGGAGGAAGAGTTCGCCGTTCGAGAGTGATTGGCGGTTTCGACGAGGATAACGGTATTGGCAGTTATGATTGTTACGCGCGGGTGACGTGTTAAATGGTGCATGGCCTGTGTTTGGGAATTGGGACTGTTGAAAAGACAATGCCGGCATCATTCCATTTGGGTCCTTTTTGTGTAACTACAAACTTTCCTAGTAGTAATCTTGCGCATCTGCGTTAGGATGGAATTAGACTACTTAAATCTTCTAAAGCTTACAACAACTGTAGAAGTAGCATGATTGCGGGGAATCACATTCTTCCGATCACGTAATGGACACACATCTTTGGATTGGAGGCCTTTTATCTTTCACCTTACAGCAACTTGCACTAGAAAATAGGAATCATTCCAGAAAATCTTGTGCACGAGATCGACAAATCTTACAAGTCGTTTGTTAATATTCAAATGAGTAAAATCCTATTGACAATTCTGTAATGAATTACAATTAAGAGGGGAAAAAAAAACCCTCCGAACATGTAAAGAACATTACGCAGCTATCCTATCTTTAAAGTTTTCCGTACAAGAAAAAGTAGCAAGATGGGACAAAAGTATTTGTCAAACAGAAGCATCTTGTTGAGTTGCAAACAGAATCTCTCGCTCAACCAGCTCAATCATTTCTTTCAGACGATGTGTAAACTTCTCCGTTATGTTTTGAGTAATTCTCTGCTGGAATTTGGTGCTTTTCAGCCACGATATCCCAATGTAAATGGCACATTTGCATGCATTATGAGCAAGGGGAGATTTCTCAATCTCATACCTAAAGTGGACCTGGATTCCAGAATACAACAGATCAAAATTATGTTTGGCAGAAACAAGAACCATTTGAAACAATGGAGAGTAATATTAGATATCAGGGGGGGAAAAAATAATTTCACATACACGGAAGTGGTCATCAAATGGAACATCGTGCAAGGACATGCCTTCATTCACAATCCAACCTTCACCACTTGCTAGTGGGGACTTTTGCTGTGTGCAGGTTACTTCCCCTCCAAATATTGAAACATGGCGGTTGAATCTGTAAGAGAGATGCCTTTCACAAACACCTGGCTTCACGGGATCCCATGGAGTAGTAATGTAATTATGACAACCGGATTTCTCCATAACTTGGTGCTCCAACTTTCCTCCATCAAACATTTCCATTAACGCTTTTACCTGCAAATTATCAATGACAACGACGCTAAAAAATGCATTGTCGCATGCTATGTCATACGAACTTTCAGGTTGAGAAGCGAAATGACTGCTTACACTAATAGGAAGTTCAGCGTTGTAAACCTTTGACATTTTTGCATCTTCAAAGTTTGGAACCGATCCACGATCTGCAGCCGTTGACATTTCTTCTTGAACCTGCTGCTCTTCTGCAATTTGTTCCTTCTGATAAGCGGTCAGCGTTCTTGATCTCCACAAGGCCATAATTGTCCTGGTTTATACCACGGCGACCCAAAAAATTTAACAAATAGATGTAATATGGCAATCTGTAAACCATGTTTATAACTATTGTATGGACCTGAAGTAGATAATCTCTCTAATACCTGGATGCATCATTGAATGAAACAAATGACTGAAAATAAAATCTAAGTCTGCCTTCCTCATCTTGGGACTTTGCACCATGCCTTGCATCAAGACCTCGTCCCTTCCACAGAATTATGACCAGTGAAGGGCTGCCAACAGTTGCCAGTGAGGGGGAAAGTATTTGAATGTCTTCGATATCCTCCCAGAGAAAGAAAAATTTGGTTTTATTTCCAAATAAATTTGCATAAAACCCAACAATCCTTGCAGATAGAAAAAGCCGGCCCTGTACCCCCCAAAAAAAAAATAATTGGAATATAAGTCGCAGAACTTCTTAAAATCAGCATGTTGTTGTGGCCATTGCAAAGAGTTATATTAATATTCAAGCATGACAGACATTTATTCATCACCTGAAATTCCTATGACACTCAAATAAGGTAAATATGAACTCGTAAAGTAACCCAAATAACACCTGTAACGGCATTTTTCTCTTCAGGTAGCATGTAAAGTCCTTGATTAGAAATTCTTCTGGTGGCAATGCAAAAAGTTTCTGGAAAGTCGAATTTCTATGAGGTGACCTTAGATTCAACTGTAAAGCATCCAATATGGAATTAGACAAATTTCAAAATACAAAAGAAGAAAAAAGTAAGCAGATAAACAGAATGTTCAATGGAAGAACTATATATTTACTAAACCTATCCAGATAGACAGAGAAATTTCTTCTCTAGATAAATGAGTTGTAGGATTACACAAGAATGAGGTAACGAGATGCTATCTCAGATGAACATGAATGTAACGGGACTGGTTACCTTCTTTCCAACTTCCTTTTCCATCTTTGTTAGGTATTCCTTAATTGTTTCAACTCCATTGTTATTTTCCAAGAAGATTCTCAAGTGTACCTTTGACTGAGCAGACTGAGCAAGCTTCCCCTCAAGGGAGACCCACATATCTGCCAGCTCCGTAGAAGTGTGTTTCAAGAAATTGATCTCAGCATGCCCTAGTGATGTAGCCTGATCAAATGGACCATCAAAATCAAAAACCTCAACATCTAAAACTGATGGTGGCTCTTCCATGGCATCAAACTCAAGTATATCTGCGTAACATCATCAAAATGGGTGAACAAACAATAATCAAAGAAAAAAAATGGTGACATAAGCAAGAAAAGGCCCTACCATGCCATTGAGGATCACAAGTTTGAAGCTGCACAGAGCTTGTTCTTGTCTTACCATTGCAGGTAAAGACGACATAGGGATCTGATAACCCTGTCATTTCCAAGGATGCTAAATTGACCCCTTCAACTAAAGCCACAGTAAGAACCCATCCATCACCTTGAGCTTTAACACCATGATCACTCCCTGTTGAAACAGAAGGGTAATATAAGTGAATCCAGGGACAGATAAATGTGATACCGGGGGTGAGGGTGCTTTATTTTGAATTTAACAATACTATAAATCTGAGGTACTACGGTATTTACCTTTTCGCAATCGAGCTCGTACAAAGTGTCCAACCATGTTAAAAACCTGCTCCAACTGAATCACTAAAATGCCACATGAGATGAGCTCCCCAAAACTGTCTGGCAAATCAAGTCCATAAAATTCCAAACCTTGCCTTTTGCTGGGTTCACAGAGTAGAATGTGCACTACAACATACAAAATCATAAAACCAGCAGAAACTACAGTGAAATTCCAAAAGTACTCAGATGCCAATTCCCAATCTGACTGTTGTTCTGTTTGCAAAGTTGCCAGCATATGATCTTTGTCTGATGCATCTTTCGAATCTAGAATCTTAAGATTCTGAGCCAGCAAATTGGCAAACTGCTCGAAACTCTCCTTGAGCCCCTGTCTGGCCCCTCCTTCAATCATGCCTCTCATCATTGTGCTTTGGTGAAAGTCAATGCCCCAAGATATTATGAGATGGCTTGAATCTTCTCCTGAAGATAGCTCTGGTCCGGGAATTATTTTGTATAACAACTGTACATTGAAGGTATTCCCATATGGAACATCCGGTGTACTTACAGTTACCAAGATGGCAAATTCCTGTCCGTTAGCTTTAAGATAAGTTTGCTGCTCTGTGGCTTTTACAGCCTTAACTAACTTCGTTGCAGCTTTCATGTAGGAAACAGCTCGTGTTAAACAGGTCATTTCACCTGATTTCCACTCCCATGGCCCCTCTTGGACATCTTTTGTTCCCTGAAGTTCTGCCAGGTCTTTCCTGAACTGTGAATCAGGTGCAAAAAGAAAAGTATTAAGATCGCACGGGGATACCTGGTATAATTGATCAAGAAGAATGCCTCCCTGGAGGTTTTCAGGCATATCTTGTTCATTCTCTCTTGACTGCATCATCTTTGTAGCTTCTTCAAAGTTATGACTGGGGGGATGTTCCTCCACACAATCCTCGTAATCAGATGGGGTACTGGATAACTCTGAGGAATCTTCAGTTTTCAAACCTCGATCATTCTTGTTAAAACATTTCTCTAAACAGCTTACCATAGCCTTCATTAAGTGTTTCCCTTCTGTTATATCTAAGCGTGGAGCTTTCGAGCAAGATACATCAGGAGATAACACACATGGATCCTCCAATTCTTTGGACTCATTGGAGCTGACATTTGAATGTAGGTAAAGGAGGCGATTAGAAGAAAGATTGTGGCCCTTTCCATTCAGGGATATTGTGAGGAGAATTTTGCCTGCACACAATGGCTGAAGATCTTGTAAACTCAATAAGATAACCTCTAAATTGATAGTTAAAATTGCAAGCGCCATTTCAAAACGCTGCTTCTGCAGATTTGATTAATATACAAGCAGCTCTGATAGAAGATCAATGCCAGAATATTCCAGAGTAAGCAGCTGAAACTAGATAACAATTGAGAAATTGAATCCAAGTGGGAACAGATTTCACCTATCGCAATTTCTGCTATTCCTGCTAACAACAGAGTTCACATATTGCATGCAGTTTCCGCAGAGTGAACCATGGATTTTCAAGTAGCGTCCATTGCAATTCTTTTGTTGTTATCACATGAACTATGTCATTCTACCATAGGAGAAAACTAAGGACACCAAAGAATGTAGTTCCTAAAAATTTATTCAAGTTTCATTTGGACTTTCTAATTATTCAGTTGTTCAATGCTTTACAACAGAAACATTACAAATATTCCATTCCTAAAACCGGAAAAACACAACCATAGAAATATGAGCACAGAGAGAGAAACACACACTAACCGCAATCTTTATTGGTAAACTTGCCAGTCTTGGGAGTTTCAAGAGAAAACCAAGTTGGCGGCAACATATGATTATCTTCAGCAGCAATCGAAGAAACCGGAACCCGAACCCGACCCATCAACTCCCCGGAGCTACCGAACAAGCCTGAATCATCATTATGCTGAAACACAGACACAACCAACTCTTCATCATCGATATTATGCACCCTAAAAACAAACTCTTCATTCCAGACTGGGTTCGTGTTATTTTTCAAAATCCTAGACTTAGACTTGTGCTTGCCAATCTGAACTTTCACATAAGAATCTTTGGCAAGCAAGTCCTGCCCTTGTAACACATACACGTATAACCTCGTGGATACCATAAATGGCAAAACATAAGTGGTCTTCTTACAAGTTTTGAACAAGAAAAGGGAAATGGGCTGTATTTATTGTAAGTTGTAATAATAATAATAATATTAAAGAACGGTGCAATGGAGAAGAGAGAGAACACGAGTGAAGATGAAGCCATTCAGGAAACGTGGGAGGGAGTTAAAAAGGACACGAGGGAAGTGAGGTTGAAATTCTAAATTCTAGCATAGAAAAAAAAAAAAAACTGTACAGTTGCCAGTATGGAAAAGAAAATCGGTCGGTTTTGTTTTGGCGCATTGGCTTGCGTTTTGGGAAAGGTCATTGTGATGACTTATGATCAGAAGCTTCGTTTTGCTTCTTCAAAGTTGTAAGTTATCTTCTCGTACTTTTCTGGGTTTCTTTCCGTTATTTATTAGTCGTTATTGGAGACTTTTGATGATTGGAACGAGGAACAATTGGAGAGATGAGGACGGAGACTTGTACTGCTCTGCCTTTTCCTTGTGATTTTGGGTAGCTGCCCTCAAACACTCATTTTACTTTTTTTTAAAGATCAAATAAATAAGCACAAGGTTTATTAGGCAGGTTTTGTATAACTTGGGGCAAAATTACCTTCTTTACGCCACATCTCCAATTTCTCACCCAAATTCCTTTGAAAAATATTGAACACCCCCTCGCACCTCAATGGCAATTAGTCAATTTAATTTGGGAGAAGAATGTTGTGTGATTTTTTAATTAGGGATGTGGGTTTTATTAAGTCAAAGATAAATTAAAAAATAAAAAATGAAATTATTTTATAACGTTTTAAAATTTGTATTGATTTTTTATCTTTTAACTTCTTGACTAAAATTATATATGTACGTTTAGTTTAAAAAAAAACACAAAATTTGAACTGGAATCACCCATGTGATAGTAATAAAAAATATATTTTTTTTAAAATGAGAAATATCATATTGCATACTTATTATACAAATGAAATTGACTAATATAAATTTTAAATGATAAACCATCTAAATTCCAGAAGGTTATAAATTAGCCCGTTTTTGACCAATTCTTGAGATTCATGTGTAAATATCTAAATCTCATTTAATAAAGGTGGAAAATAATTTTAAAACAATTGTGTTTGGAACGTAAAGTTACTCGGAATAAAACCAATACCACAAAAGTGGAGCGCATAACCTTTTCCGGCGCCTGGGGCAGAATAGTTCTATCCCACACGCCAAACAAACGCACTAGCGGCGGTCTTTGTCTTCAACAGAAACAGCCAGAAACGCACAGCGACTTAGAGAGTGAGAAGCGGAAGTGAGAGACATGTTACAGTTTCCGGCTTTCATGAGGCAGTACCCGTGGTCAACGAGGACGATTCCGACGTCGTTTTTGCTGCCATCTCAGTGGCCCCAACCTCACAGCGAAGAATTCCTCCTCACTCTGGAAGAATCCGAATTCGAAGAGAAGGTATATTTTTGTTTTCACTCCTCGATTCAATTTGACTGTGCCGTTTTATGATACCTTCTATTTGCTCACATATGATTCGACATTTTTTTCATGAATTTAATTCATAATACTCAAAATTAACACACCTCGATTAACAATAAACTCGATTCCTATGAGCTTGGAGGCTTTAAATATGCGATGGATAATCGTAATTTAGCAGAACAAACGATAAAAGTGTTCTATTTTGCTTTTGTCAACTAGAAATTTGATTATGATTGGGAATGATTTGGAGTTGGACATGAAATCGAGCTTTGCCTCTAGATAGATTGATTAGAGACACTAACTGATGATATGAATGATTGTGGATGTATAGCACTGTAGGGAGCTTTTCCGAAATAAATGAATGAGTTAATTACTGCAGCGATGATCAGATTGAAGTCGAAGATTTACACTATTGCACCCAGCCCTTTCATTCATAAATTTGGAAAAAGTGCTATGAAAGGGATGCTAAATAAAGAGCTCATGATTGTAGGCATTCTTAAGTGCAAGGTGAACTTCATTCCATATGTCTGCATTTTCTAAGTTTTCTTTAACTATATTGGATTCAGGGGAAGACAAGCAGTTTAATTTTGATGTTCTTCTACTTGGAGATGTTATGTATCCTAAATGTACTAGGTTGGAAACTCTCTTAAACAATCTTTGGAGGTTATCGCATCTTTAAATGCTAGAATTTGAATGTGGTGACAGATTTTTGTGACAAGACATGATTTTGAGGTCCATTGGAGATTTCTACAGCCATGGTGTTTACCATCTTGTCGGCCTCTTTTTCATGCTTTTGCTTCAAAATCCTGATCCTCAAGTGTATCAACTTTTGTTGGTCCTTTATAAGAAGCATTTCTGAAGGGAGTAAACTCAGAACTTTTTATGCTGAGATGGTTCTTAACTAATCCATGGCCATTAGGATCTGGAAGTATCAAAGCTGTGGTTGTGCCTTTGTCGAATGCTAAATATCGAAGTCAATATATCAGGAGCACTAGCAGACACTTTCTCATTCTCTATGATCACTATGTGCGCTGAACTATTTTTTATGCCATTCATCCCTTTCCTTTCCATTCCTTTATGATTTACTTACTTATCATTCTTGTGATCCATTTGGCAGTGTAATGAAATCAGAAAAACTAATAGCAACCTCATTGTGATCGGGAAAACCACGGTTGATAATGATAAAGAAGACTTCGATAATGATGCAGACGATGATGATGCTGACCATGGAGATGAATCAGAGGGTGAAGAGTTTGAACAAGAGACTGCTTGAAGATGCTTTCATGACTCTGTTCTTCTGCTTGGCGTTCATTTTAGAACACCATGGTTACACTGTGCACCAGGTTGGCTGCCTATGCCATATAAGGTTGATGTAGAATATTCCCATGAAACTTTGCCTTGCATACCTTGTTACATGCTTCAGTTGGTGTCTTCTTTATGGATATTGTCTTTGAAATGACTAGCATTGGAGAAATGATAAGAGAGGATGTAGTCATAATTTCATATATCAGAATTATGGTAAAAAAAGGAATTATAAAATGATGTCTCTGCTTGTCAACGCTCAACCGAACAGAGAAGAGGGGTTGACACTATTGAGCCTTTCAGGTCATTTTGACCCAAGCTTTTCCAAGTTTTGGAGTAAAGAATCCTAGCGTTGTCAGTGGTCACCATTGTAGCCAATTTTCCTCGGAACAACCAAAGGAAATTCATTGGATTTTTTTCTCTTCTCAAATGACGTTACTTGGAAAGGGAGCTAGAAATTTTTATTCTGGCGCATATCCTTAATCTCTAATACGCGAAGGTATGAAGGATTTGTTGATGTCCAAATTCTCCCCTTGGCCTTCGAATATGGAATTTTCTACCAAGTGATTTGATAGTTTCAATCTTCCATCAAAATTGGATACGAAGACTTAATCATCAGGTCATGACTAAATGCTAATCTTGCAAATTTCAGGGTAATGAAAAGAATCTAGTGAAAATTCCCCTAACACGTAGCTCGTGTGCTATTTAAAGTCAATATACTGCTTTTCATCCTTTGTTTGTTAGTTAAAACATTCTCAAGTTAAAGGCTTCCAAGTTGCCTAAGGGGGCAGTAGGGCACCACAGTGTTGCCATTTCGCAAGTATTAATCTTTTTTTTTTCTGATTCCTGTTTGCTGAGGAGAAGCCTATATTCTTTCTTCAGATCCCAAATTGCTGTCAACAATGCCAAGCGGCCACGTTGCCTTAACTTAAGCAAGTGGCAATGCTAGGCGTTTTCATTTTTTTTTTTTTTAATTTCATTTGTTCGTATAATATTCTTTTATACTTTCCTGATTTCTAATCATGTTTCGTATGGATTACGGCTTTTGTTTATTCAATTTTTTTCTTGGAGATTTGAGTTCCGCTCCCATCAAGAAACTTCAAATTCAAAGTATGTGTTATAGTACTCCCTCGCAATTTCTTAATGAGACTTGAGTCCACCGCCCCCACCAAAAACTCTCCATTGTCGTATCTGCAAATGGGAAAAGAAAAAGACCAAATCAATCAAAACATAAATCAACTAAAGACTTTCTGACCAGCCAATGAGAGACCTACACTTTTCAAGAGTTATCATACGTGTAAACAACTTACCCAACCGAATCCTGTACGTGTCAATTAAGCCGTAATTTCCGTTTGACGCAGCAAGACCATTAAATCAATGCTTACTAGGTTTGCAATCTTATTATACCCTGTAACGGCGTATTAACGGCAGCTTGGCACAGTATATAATCACCAGATATCGTCAACGGACCCTAACGTCGACATCTGTGCCAAACACACAGACGTTAACCACCAAACGAATCGCACAGATTTTGGGACAATTGCATACACCGGTATCGATTTAAAAGTTTCTTCTGAAATTTACAATCCTAACGTTTCGATTACAAAACAAGAGAGTCCAAAAGCCGTCTCAAAACTAATCGGTATTTCATGAATTTTTTTTTTTTTTTTTTGTATTTCCATATTAATGATTTTTTTAAAAAAATTATCTACTGTATTGCCTTGTTCATCATTACGACTATAAGCGCTCTGTAAAATTTAGGGCTTTAAGTCTCAATGCCAGTAGTTATTGTGAGGACCATAATACAAGGACCTAGGGGTTCCTTGAAGGTGGCAGGGATAGTAGCAGACTTTGCCGGATACAGGACAACCGTACGGTGGCGAAGAAGGCTGACAACGATATCCAATCGACGGCGGAGAAAAAGGGCGAGAAGCGGAGCGATGATTAACGGCCGCGACCGGCTGCTTGGTTGCAGGAAGATCCACGCTCGCAGGAGGCGATACTTTCTTCAGTGATGCTGGAGGCGATAAAATTGCTCTGATCTTCGAAGAAGGCGCCGCGCGATCGTATTCTTCAATGAGATTAGCTAAATCGTCGTCGGACTTGATCGAGATTAGGGTTTCCAAATCTCCGTTTGGTAACTGACACCTCAACGTCACGGAATATCCACAGAACTCTCCTAGTTTCACCATCAGCTCTGAAACAATTAAACAAAGTTTAGAAAGAGAAAAACGTAAAAAAATAAAAATCTAAAAAACTGAAAATAATTAAATAATGCTGATAAAGAATAAAACGTGAATAATCTCAACTAACCTGCAAAGGATATAGAACGCTCAACGGAGAGGACTCTGGTGAGGCCGCCTACGTAACGAAGCTGGCCGTCCATTGAACGAGGAAGAATCTTGCCGCCGTAACTGCACAAAAACTTTAAAGTTTCTGCTCTGTTCTTTGATTCAATGACTCTCACCACCATGTTTCTTTTGTAATTCGATTTGATGGAGAGAAGTAGGAGAGGAGTAAGAAAGAGGGAGCGGAGGGAGAGTTGTCTTGTTGAGGCTTGAAACCTTCGGGAAGTATGTTTGCGGAGTATTTATAGCGGGGAAAGGCAGGGCGGCTGACGTACGTGCGGGACCCACACGCTATGGGGAAGGGGGGTGGTTATTCACTGTTGGAAATAGGAAACCAAAGCAATTCCGTTTCCGTTCAAAATTCGGATATTCCTTTCATTTGTTTGGCTTGAAGCCCGAGAAAGTCCATACGCCGCCCAATCACGTGGGGACTTCGTGTTCATTTGAGGTGGTCCCCACAAGCCCGCCCCCCCCCCCCCCTCCTTTATCATTGTTTGTCTAATAGAGCAAAACTCTTTTAATGAATACAGTTTTAAAAGCCAACTAAACTGAATTTATTTTTCTCGTATTTTTCTGGTTTTTTTGTTTATTTTTATTTTTACCCTTTTCTGCTATTTATGAACAAATACATTTGGTTTCTAAATTGAGTTCTTTTCTTACTGAATGCATTCCCTTTCACAAGGGAAAAAAAAAAGAAAATTTTAAAGAAATAGAATATAAAATATATAATTTTTTTTTAACAAATATAATTGTTGTTTTGGCCCTTCTCTCCTTCTAGGCAACACCATGCTTGATTTGTTACTTTTCTAGTTTCCTTAATAACTAACACTTAACTACTCCCTTGTTGTTTGACAACTTATTACTTAAATGGCAAGAATTGTTCAATAGGCACATGTACCTCTTAATAATACACTATTAGATGGTGTTGAAATTAACATAGAGCTTGTTTGGTATTGTTTAAATTCTAAATAAAAGAAAAGAGATATAAATTTCATTTATTTCAATCTAAACGATATTTCTTAACCATTGTATGTATTTTATTATGAGATTCAATGAATGAGCAATGGTAATAGATCTAATCTCATTAACTTCATTTAATTTCTATTCATATTAAAGATTTATACACATTCTAAATAGTATAAAAGAGAATTATATTTTATTAATTTCTTTCTCAGTGATCCTCCCTAACTATTGTATTTATCTCATCATACCGGAATTCATTTAGAATACAAGTGAAAAGTTACAATTTTACTAACTTCATTATTTTCTATTTCATAATCAAATTTTATCCATAATCTAAATAGAAGAAAAGAGTACTAGATTTCATTCATTTCAATATCAATCGTATCTTGTTATTACTGTATTTGTTTTGTAGTGAGATTAAATGAGAATACAATATTTTCAACAAAAAAAATGAGAATATAGTTGTAAAAGATCCAATCTTATTAACTTCAAGTCTTCAGGCTAATAATCAAACCAATTAGTTATCATATTAGAGATGACTATTATGGCATTTGCTATGTTAAAAATTAGAGTATGATTGTGACTAAATTCCAACTATTCAGTTGGTCGAACCTTCACCCCTTTCTTTTTAGGGGGATTATCAATTTCCTCCCTATTAAAATTACTATAAAACACTTACTCTCATACTATAATGACCAATTACCACCCTATCATTATAACAGAAATAGAAAACAAGGATAAAAAGGTCATTTAATTACTATTTTATGAATTTTAAGTTCTATTCTAATATGTGATGTAAAAGATTAAGCTTTAACACAGAAAAATATAAGTCTAGATGAAAATAAAAGTTTTTTTTTTTAAATAAATTTATCCAAAGAGTAGGCTTTTCATCTTTTTTTTCAACTTTATATGCGTTAGCTAAAGCATGTGGAGATGACTGCATTGCCAATCAAGGTTAGTGAATGGTTAAAAACACACATTTAGTACAAGTAAAAATTTTATCTTTGTTTATTGTTGTTTGTTAATGGTGGGGTGAATGGGTATTTTTAGAAAAAAATTTGTGATAACATATTTAGGAGAAATAATACAATAACCTATAAATAATCTAGATGCTAATAGTGTAATGGGTATTCCCTTCTTCTTTTTTTAATGAATAATTCATTTTATGTTTTATTCAGTATAGAGATTTATGTTGAACTGGGGAAAGGAAAAGCTGGTTTTGTTTTTATGTTTTTAAGGTATTCTCTTTAAAAAAAAGAATTCATTTTTTTTAATTGTTATAGTTATTTTGATTCATGTGCCTGAATAAAAGACAAATGTTGATTTTTTTTAAAAGTGTTATGACGTGAATATTTATATGGAAAAAGCTATTTCTCCCGAATTTAATCCCGAATCGCGCCCCAAATTAGAAAAATGATGTTGTTTTTATTAAGTTGAAAACGCACCGTTTTTAATTTAATCTGCATCAGAAACCACACGCACTCTCTTACTTTCCTTTTGACAAACCACAAACTCCAACACAAATAGCAATCACGCCCACAAATAGCAATCACCCAACGGTCACGCAAACAGCTGGCACAGACGACGGACGAGCCCACAGACGATGGACCACTGCCATCACGCGATCGAGGGAGTAGAACTCACGCGGTGGTGGGTCCAAACTCCGACGAAATCGACTGCGACGGAGGTGGTTGGAGCCGCGGTTCTTTCGAGCTAAATCGTCGGCGTTCCTGTTGGTTTTCGGCGGCGAGGATGGCAGGGAAACGATAGCCGGCTTCCAAGCTTCAGATCAATACCTTGATCGGCCAGTAGAGTGGCCGGGATCGTGAAATCCAATCGGGTCACGTTTACGGGTCAGGTCGGGTTTGTGGGTCAAACCTGGTCAACTTCTCTCCCTCCTCATCCACTCACAAAGCGCCACACGACTCCCCTTGGCCAGGTTGTTGCTGCTAGAATTTTTTTTGCTGGAAATATTACTGGTGCTGGAATTGATGCTGGAGTTGTTACTGCTGGGATTTTTTTTGCTGGAAGTGTTACTGGTGCTAGAGTTGGTGCTCGAATTGTTGCTGCAATTTTTTATTTTTTTTTTTGTGTTTGTGTGTGTGTGTGTGAAAGTGCTTATTGGCTGGAATACAACAAGAAGTCTTGCTGCTGCTGGAATTGACATTCAAATGCTCACGGTTTAAGTGACCGTTTTAAAACTCACACACACGTGCTGCACAATTGCAATTAAAAATGAAAAGTGATCGTTTTAAAACGCAGCGTTTTGGCAAATTCGGGGTTAAGTTCGGGGCATATAGCAGCGCTGTATTTATATGGACAAAAAGGAAAAATACATGTGAAGGTTCACTTTTGTGGTAAACTAATTGACGTAAATAAATATGAAACCTAGTGGTGCGAGGTTAAAAATATTCCATACAATCTGGAGACTTTATTTAGCTATTATTATTATTTCTTTTTACATTGTGATTTAATTCTAGACTTGTATGTTGATTTTAATTGTAAATTTCTTTTATGCTTATACGTATGCTTGTGCTGTACACAATCTTTTTTTTTTTAAAAAAAAAAAGACTTAAAATTCTGGAGCATGTATGATCTGTGCACGCATGAAATTAACAGTGAAAACTTTGGTTAATATTTAACTCCTATAACAAAAATTAACAAGACTGAAAATTAGTGCAAAAACTGTGAAAATATCCAGATTTGAGTACATTTTTTGTGCGTCATCCCATTTGTAATCTTCAAATGGAATCTGTTATTTTTCAAGTATACTTATTTTTTGGCCTCTAACGTCAGAACAGAGAAGAATATTAAAAAGACTTTGGAATGTAAATTGACCATGTTATTTCAACGTGGTACAAATTCCTGGTTCTATATGCCAACGTTCTGTATTTATGCGCGATAGAATTTATATTATTATCGAACCATGTCACAATTCGATGTTCCTCTTTATGGTAGTAGATGCCATTGAACTGAAATTATCCCAATCTAGTACTAACGTTTGTGAACTAAATTATATTCGCCATCAAATCTAATTGGGCTCTTTCAATGAAATGTGACGCCGCATCTAATCACGGTTCATGGATGAAAAGGAAAAGAAGGGTAAATAACGAAAGAATCCCCATTTATCAAGATTTTTCCAGATTCGTAAATTTACATTAATTAGGAAGGCAAGTGACATTAGTCTTTAAAATGCCGTCTCGAATTAGAACACTCATTGAGAAGTTACCGATTTGATAAGTCGGCACTAGGCCATTGGTTCAAATTTTAGAGGTTGATCCCGTAACGGTTAAGCAAATGAATATCTGACTTAGCAGAACAGTGACTCCATTTGGCTATAAGCAGGCTTTCACCATCAACAATGGGATCACTTTTGCTATCCTGATTAAGATTTGGGATTTTTAGAGCCGAAGTGATAATGATTCGTGACCCATTTTATCAAAAATTCTTAATTAATCCTGGATGGGGTTAGACGTCCACGCAAAATGAACAAATTTGACAGCACGGCACTTTGTTTAATTTCTTCTGCAACATTTCACAAAAAAGCATTATTTCAATATTTTATATTTTTGCGTGCATGAGTAAATCAACTAAAAAATTTAAAGTTGATCATCCTCATTCACCAAATCATTATTCTTTTACCAGAGTTGTTGATATGTCTCCTCCGTAGTTCAGGGTGCCTCGATGAGCCATAATAATGTCAATAAAATTTATTTGGTGCATAATAATAATTATCCTTTTTTTTTTTTTTCTCAAAGATTTGTTTTCTTATGGCAGAGTACATTACTCAGACATTATGAGGCGGTTCATTTGCTTGAGATCAGAGAGCAATGAGGGCCAAACTATTCTTGAATTTGGGGGACCGATTGAATTAGTGCTAAACATAACAGCCTCAAACTCATCTCACTGTATTAATTTTTGTGTTTATTCTTTACCAAATGTCGAAAGCCTGAAATGGCATTGTCTGTCCAGCAAAAACAGAACCACCAGGATACGTGGCAGACGATGCAGCGGTTTTTTTTTTCAAGGCGTTAGAGATAAAATGTTTTGGATTGATGGGTCGCCAAGTGGAGGCAGACGCGGTAACTGCGCGACACGTGGAGCGAGATTGTGGCATCAGCAGTTTAGATTCTCCTATGAACAGTTACCTAGAGATGCGGAGTGTGCGTCATCCGTTGGCTTCATTTGTGGGCACAATTGATCGACGAAATCGGCACATGCAAGCAGGCTTAGGCAGAGCGGCAAAGGCATATTAGATTTATATGGCGAAAGGGGGAGGCGATATCTACTACAACAAATAATAATAATAATAAAGTAATGGTTATGTTAGAGTTCACTTACGGTAGAGTATGAATTTTAATTATATATATAAAATAATAAAAAATAAAAAATCTTATTATAATTTATTATTTATTATTTTATGTGTATGATTAAGATTCATGCTTCACAATTCGAACATAATCGAACCCTAATAATAATTATAATAATGGACGAATGAAGATCACATGGCAGTGCTGCCTGTGAAAGTAACAAACATACTATCCTGAAAGACTCTTGGTTTGAACTTTATACTACATGGATATGTGAACGAGAGAGCAAGGCTGTATGGCAAATGGATAAGAATGTCGTTCTTCATTTTTGAATGCTTTTTGTTGTTTCCATACTGTTGATTGAGAGACTAACTGGAAAGCGGAAACCCTTCCGCGAAGGCAAAAGTTTGTAGACACTTCACGCTGTCAGCCGCGTTCGACACAGTACTCGTGCAATGCAATCTACGATGTATCAATTTAATTAAAAGTGATATTTTATCAAATGGATGGTGACTAATTTATCCCCCGGAAGCTTTTGAAATCTATCTAACTATTTGGTGAATTACAAATGATTTTGTAGGTGTAATTTAAAAGAAGATAGATTTAGTGTTGATTTTACTTGTGCTTTATGTGTTAATAACCATGTGTCACAATGTAAATTTATTTCAATGAACGATTAAGAATTTAATTATCATTTTTTTAATTATAGCTCACCGACGATCTAATTCTCTCTCATTACCAACTGGGTTGAATGACATATCCACCGAGCTTTATAATTATTTGTATATTCTATTCTAACAACTATCAATCAAAATGTCATGTCTAATCATTCTTTTCTTTTTTATAGTATATTAAAATTCCACAAATATTTTTTAATTAGATTTTAATATTACTGAAGGACTGCCCATAATTCTGCTTTCATTAATTGACAAATCAGCAGGAGGGAAATCTACTCCAACTATTTAGAGGAGAAAATTGATCTGGGTGCACAATACAAGTGTGCTATGAGCCCAATAGGCATATCTAACAATTATTGTGTGACAAGCAATTTTACACGATTTAATTCAGTATTTAACCATGAAAGTAATTTTTGGTTCATTTTCGCAACAAGGACTCAAGGTGATTTTATTTTCAATACGTTTTGATAAAGTATTCTTTTAACAAACATTTTATCCACATCCCATTTCATAATTCTTTTAATCGAAACTGTTTTTTTTTTTTTGAGAAAATCATAAAAATTTAGAATTATGAAGATATAAATTTTTTATGCAATTTAAAATATACATTTATTTTGATACATAAGGACTTTGGATGGATGTTAGAAGCTCAATTCATCATTCTTTTGTTAGTTTTCAGAATCGGGTGAAATTGTGAGGTCCAATAGAAAAAAGGTAGGCTGGGGCCTCACATGGATAGATCTAGTAACCAACACCTGCCCATCTATCCAGCGACAAAAGTTTGTAAAAACTTAGAAATTGCTGGAGATGCGGGGGATCGAACCCCGTGCCTCTCGCATGCAAAGCGAGCGCTCTACCATTTGAGCTACATCCCCGTTCTGATGTTCAGTCATCAATTGGTTATTTAACTATATGGATCTTAAAATGAAATCTCTCATTAAATACGGAATTCGCACACCGTTGCGTTGAATGTCGACGATGCAGCAGATGTTGACAGAAGCCGGATCTTAAATAATCAACAACGCAGTGGGAAATTTATGAAGTTGACTCAACCACAGAAGACAGTTATTAAATAAATGATAATTCCTCACTCAATATCTCTAAATTGTCAATCTTTTCGACGGAAAAAAAAATCCAAAAGAAAATGTGAAAAATAGCGTGTGTGAGCACTATTTAATTAAGTGATAAAATATTATTAATTTTTTTAATCCTGTCGATATAAAAAAAGTATAAAACCCATCTTAATTTTTTTAGAAGTATTGCAAACAAATTGAAAATTATCAACGATACAATCACAATTATCACCAGATTCTTATTGTTTAGATCAATCACCAAAATAATAATAATCTAAACCAACTTTTAAAAATTAATAATAAAGCTATAGTGGAATTGGACCGCTGGTCTGTAGTACGAACAGCCTCCTGAATAAGCAAGCTGTCCCAACATTGAATTGTCTATCATTCATTTAACGCACCTAATTGCCTTGACCAAATTATAACTTTAAGTTCACAACCACATCCATTGAACGAACCTCTACCCTACAACGGCACCACACTGCCGGCGGCTCCTCTTCCGCCACCCAGTATCCTTAGAGATGAAAGACATGCTCCGCTTGTTCTTGTTCATCATCGTCGTCGCCATCAACTTCTCCATCTCTCCTTCTTCGGCTCTCGACTTTCTCTTCAATTCATTTGGCAGCAAAACCAATGGAACCGACCTCATCCTCATCAATGACTGCTGGGTCGACTCTACCGTCATCCGGCTCACCAACGACTCGAATCAGTTTTCTTTCGGGCGCGCTTACTACCCAACAAAACTGAAAATGAAACGGGGTACCGCCACCAACTCTTCAATTCTCACCTCTTTTTCAACTTCATTCGTCTTCTCAATCTTGCCGGAGATCGCCTCAAGTCCAGGCTTTGGCCTCTGTTTTGTCCTCACCAACTTCACATCTCCCCCCGGCGCGCTTGCAAGCCAGTACTTTGGTCTTTTCTCAAACGCCACCGTTGCTACTGTGGCTCCACTCTTGGCTGTTGAATTCGATACGGGGCAAAACCCCGAGTTTAACGACCCAGATGACAATCACATAGGGGTTGATCTGAATAATATTGAATCTGCCAAACATGTGCCAGCTGGGTACTATAGTTCCTCGAGTAACGAGTCCTTTGTGCCGGTCAGAATGAGGAATGGGCAGAACATTCATGCCTGGATTGATTTTGATGGTGACAATTTTGAGATCAATGTTACAATTGCACCTATTGGTGTGTCCAAGCCACCAAGGCCTACGCTTAATTTTAAAGATCCGGCAATAGCTAATTATGTTTCTAATGAAATGTATGTAGGATTTTCAGCTTCGAAAACTAATTGGATTGAGGCTCGGAGAGTTCTTGCATGGAGTTTGAGTGACACTGGGGTTGCTAGAGAAATTAACACCACAAATTTCCCAACATTCTTGCCACCATCTTCGTCTTCTTCGTTATCAGCGGGAGCGGTAGCTGGGATTGTAATTGGTTGTGTAATGGGTTTTCTTATAATTTGCGCTTCTACAGGTTACTACTGGTATTGGCGAAAGAACAAGTTGAAAGCGCAAGAAGAGGATGAAATCGAAGAGTGGGAGCTCGAGTACTGGCCTCATAGATTCTCATACGAGGAACTAAGCAAAGCAACCAAGGGATTCTCAAACGATGAACTTTTAGGCTCTGGTGGGTTTGGCAGAGTGTACAAGGGAACACTGGCTAATAATAATAATAATAATAGTACAGAGATGGCAGTTAAATGCGTGAACCACGATTCCAAACAGGGCCTTAAAGAGTTCATGGCAGAGATCTCCAGCATGGGCAGGCTCCAACACAAGAACCTGGTACAAATGCGAGGGTGGTGTAGAAAGGGCAACGAATTAATGCTTGTGTACGATTACATGCCCAATGGCAGCCTCAACAACTGGATTTTCGGCAAGCCCAAGAAGCTCTTAGGCTGGAAACAGCGCCGCCAGATATTAGCTGACGTGGCGGAAGGGCTGAACTACCTTCACCATGGCTGGGACCAAGTTGTGGTTCACAGAGACATAAAATCCGGCAACATTTTACTGGACTCCGAAATGAGAGGCAGGCTCGGGGATTTCGGGCTGGCGAAATTGTACCAGCAAGGGGAAGTTCCTAACACGACGAGAGTAGTGGGCACGCTGGGGTACCTAGCGCCAGAGCTGGCGACCGTGTCTTCTCCCACGTCAGCGAGTGACGTGTACAGCTTTGGGGTTGTGATTTTGGAGGTGGCGTGCGGGAGGAGGCCGCTTGACATGGGTAAAGGCGAAGAGGAGGAGGAGGCCGTGCTGATGGATTGGGTGAGGAATCTGTACGGTCAGGGGAAGATTTGTGAGGCTGCTGATGCGAGGATTAGACAAGAGTTTGAGGCTGAAGAGATGGAGTTGGTGTTGAAGCTTGGGTTGGCTTGTTGCCACCCTGACCCTACAAGGAGGCCGACCATGAGTGAGGTGGTGGCTGTTTTGGTTGGCCAAGAGGTGGCTGCCACGCCTAAGGAGCTATTGAGTGACTTGGCACGTGGAGCCGTGGACGCTGATTTTAGTGGCGGTGATGATCCTAGAGAGGACGCTCCGCTTCAACCATAACTGTCGGCTTCGGCGTGTGAATACTTTTGCTTTTTCCTTTCTTTTCAACTTTTAATTTTTGTCATAAGATTTTTTTTTTTTGGGTGAATGGTCAGATGATGTGACGGTGACTACGCTTTAGTGACGAACTATTATTTTTCCTTATCGAATTGTTTAATTGCGCCACCTGGCACCTATAGAGAAAGAAGCCCATGTGGAACAAAAATATATTTTCATCGCCCCTGTGTTAGATTCTTTGAGATAGATGATGATTAGGTCTATGCGGGAAAGCAAGTGCACTTGCACATGACGACGGGAGGAGGCTTGTATATTGAGCTGTATATAGTCTCACTTAAAGGAAGGGACATATGAAATATAATATACTAAACCAAAGAAATGTCAGGTCGAGAGAAAACTCTTGCTTGCCAAAAACAATCTTCATGTGAAATATCTTAATTTGAATGATTTTTCTTGACGAGTTTTCAAGAAATTATAGAAGTACAAGGAACCAACTATGAACTATGTGTGGTGTGGCCAGTTGAACCTGACTTTTCCACTGGTGGAGCCACGCCCATTATAGTGGGGATTGAGACTAGGGATGGCAAGATAATCCGGACTGGGTTAAGACTTGGGTAAAGTCGGATTATCCAATTCGGGTTGAGAAACAAAACAAACCCTACATTCCCTCTATTTCACAGCCGTCGTTTTCTTACTCTTGTTCATTCCCCAAAATTCAGCAAATGAATTCAAAATCATCATCACCTCGATTCATCATCATCCATCAATCATCAGCATCACAATATCGCCACCGTGGCCGCACTTCTCTGCAAGTTTGAATTTCCTCCTTATGTGTTAAAATTAGATTTATACTAAACTTTGGGTTCATGGAATCATATGGCTTTCTTTCTGGTTTATTTAATTTCTTATCTTCCTCATCCTCCACTGTCTTCGCAACATCCCATGACTTTATTCTATTTGTTTCTACAACTACCAAAGAGCTAAAAATGGCACGCTTGATTTTTTTTTTTTTTTAATTTTAGGCCTTCAATACATATGTCCGGGTTGAAAACCCACAATCCGGGCAAGGCCGACTTTAGAGTGTTTGAGACCTTAGGCGAAATTTTTTTATGAGGCCTCTATTTGTTTTGCAATTTCAATATTAAAAAAAAAATTTTAAAAAAAAGGCTCAAAATTTATTCGATTTTTATTTCTTGAATTTTAAAAATAAAACCTAAAAAAAGTTAAGAAGATATTTTTTATTCCATTAAAATTATTACAAAATAAACAAACAAATAAATAATAATAATATTATTTTCAAATAGGATATTTAGAATGATAGAATATAAAAGTTGAGATGATGAATTAACGATCAGATAATAGAAATGGACTTTGTATTTCTATAAACTGATTTTTTTTTAAAATGAGCCAATGAATATAATAATTTTCTTTGTAGAGAAGAGAGGAAGAAATTTTTTGATTTACTGATTTGTGAGATTATAAAGTTTTTAATAGAAAGTAAAAGAAATACTAAAAGTTAAAGATTCTAACATTAAATAATTAATTTTTTTGAGGAAATTGAAAAGACTAATAATTTTTTTTTGGAAAGACTAATAATTAAATAATATTATTAGTTACATCTCTTTAACTTAATGTTATCAAAAATAAATTTTAACTGTTGGATAATTAAAAAATTAGAGAGATGTTCATAAGCTTTTTGATTTCCTAAAATACGTAATTTAAAAAAAAATGAGAATTGTTAGAAAAAAACCCAAAAAAATGAGGCCCTCACAAAATATGGGGTTGTAGGCGACCGCCTTGTTTACCTATACTTAAAGCCACCCCTGAATCCGGGTACCTAGATTTTTCTGGACTTAACCCAGACCAGACCCGCAACTAAAAAATCCAAGTTTATATCCCAGTCCGGTATTCAAAATTGTCGTTCGGGTCCAGAATCAAAAAGGTTAAACTCAAACCCAGATTTTGTCATCCCTAACTAAGACTTTTATTTTTATTTTTTATTTTTTTCTGGAGATAAGATTTATTGTGGAGAAAGCTGCATCTTGCCCCGCATAGTCCGATGAATATAGCTGGACCCTCTCTGAATGTTGAGGTTCACGATAGGTCCATACGATGATATGAAATCCAATATTGCGCAGATATCCTGTCATAAGATATAAAGTTGACACTAATGTTCCCTTTGTCCAATTCCTACACAATATATCGGTTTAGGTGGTTGTTTGGGTTAGCTTAATTAAACTCTTTTTTAGTTTTTAAAATTAAAAAAATCTTTTGAGCTGTTTGGATGTCAAATCAAAAGTCTTTTTTTTTAATCCAAAAGATTTTTTGGAAAAAAATAGGATTTTTAGCTTTTTCAAAAGACCTTTTGAGAAATTATTTTATCATTTATTATAATTTTTAAAATTCCTAAACTAACCTTAAATTAACAAAGGAACAAAAAAATATTACATCCATATCCAAACCTTTAAACCCTATTTTTTTTACGTATTTTTCTTATTTTGCCTCTTTGTTGTTCAACAAAAAAAAAAAAAAAAAATAGAAGGAGCACAATCACCGCACCAATCTTCTTTCAAGAATTTTTTTTGTAATCTCATACTTTGATTTACATCTTATTTTTAATTTTAAAATGTGTGTGTGTATATAATCTCATGTTTTGATTATATAGAATTATATGAAAATCTCATGCTTTGATTATACAGAATTATACAAAAATCTCATACTTTGATTCTTTGTCCATTCGATTATATTTTATTTAATTATTTTTTGAAGTAAAATTATAAAGTTGACTTGGAACGAAAAATAAAGTTTTTGTTCATTTCACATGAATTTTTATTTGTTAGATTCAAAAAGGATATTAATGGCTTTATAATGATTAAAAATTTCTTTTTTAGATGGTCATCCAAATATTTCAAAAAGAGTTTCTCATTAATTCTTTTTTTACTATAGGCATCCAAATAGTAAAAATAAACTAGAGATTTTACTTATCTTTTACTATTAGGTAAAACAAAAGCAAAAGCTAACCCAAATAGACCCTAAAACTATTTTACAGAAGGCCCTCTAAATTCTGACTTTTGATCAAGAAGCCATAATTTGATTAGCTACCGACGACTTGGATAGTTTCAATTACAAGAAGCCAACTTCGATCAAGTTGGAGTAGAACAACTTGTCACGGTGAGGTTAAACTTTAGAATGTGAAGTTGAGAGAGTGGAAATTGAAGTACGGTTTGTCCTTGTTCGCGTTCATCATGAAGCATTGCGACTTCCGCTGGCTTGTTTTTGCTACCGACTCTTTCATTGACTCAGGTCCACACACCAAGACTCCAATATCAGATCCAGCGGTTTCTTTTTCTAGTTCGGAGAATATTTCTGTTTAATTTACCATACGTTAGGACACACCCTCTTGTAGAACACTACTACGACAGTACTAATTCTGTAAGATGTAAGGTGATGAAACAACAGAACAAAATAGTACCTTCAAAATTAGGCCTTCCTCCAAAATTTATTTCGTGTTCCTCCTCAATTGGACCCAATACCTGCACGGCTTTGCCTTGGTTTAAGGAGACGGGTGGAGTCTGTTTCTTCAGCCTTCTCCATCTCAAAAGAATTGCCATCAAAGTGCTGCCTGTTATAGCTATTATGAAAGAAGATAATATAATAAGATCAGCAACCCAAGAGGGAGTCTTTTCTTTTGAGACCACCTTTTCGGATGGAGCAGCTAATTTCTCTGAGGGAAGCTTCTTTTCGACAGGAACAAAGATATGGTTGAGACTAACGAGAAAAATTACAAACAATATGGAGGTGATTCCAACCAGTGCAGCCATCCAAATTAAACTTTCTGGTCCATTTACCGCATAATTTGATTGTGTGCCAAAACGAACAGCTCGCACAAAAGATAAATCATTCAGTACTTCTCTTACTGTTACACTAGACTGCTCTTCTTGTGTCACAAACACTTTGAGTGTCAGATGCCATTTCTTGGACTGTTGATTCGAGAGTAGAGGAGAGATCGAGTTTAACAGACATATCTCTTGGGATGACTTTATAACATATATAAGCTGTACCTTGGAGGGGAATCTATATTTACGGTTGCTCTGTGCGGAAGCAATTTCCTGCAAAATGCTCAGAAATGGCGTTATCCCAATTCCACCAGCAACCAGAAGAAGACTGTCATATCTGCGTAAGACTTCAAATTAAGGTTAGTGATATTGAATTTCACATGAATGTTTTAAGTATTCTGAGGTCTTGATATTAGCACACCTTAGGAAGTCCATTGTGGCGGGTCCATACGGACCTTCAATTGCTACAGGTATGCACCTCATCTGATCAGCATCGGAATCTAGTTCAGCATGTATCATTTGGTAGAGAGAACTTGTCCACTCTCCGTCACATTTAACTATAAGAGACATTGTCTGATCATCGACACTAGAGCTGGAAGTTATGCTGAAGGAATGCCACTGAAATTTGGAAATACTCGGTATCTTCATAAATATTACACTAGTAGGAGTGAACTTTAAGCCTGCAATTGGTATGACAAAGAATTGCGGTGTCATGTAAATATTACGCATAAAATTAACTTTACAAGGGCTAGACGCTTTACCTGCATGCTTGGGCAGGATAAGTTCTATGGCTTTGCTGGGGAATACTCGTGCTGAAAGAATACAAGTTTCTGGTCTTGATTGTATAAATCGGAGAAGCTTGTCA
This sequence comes from Citrus x clementina, assembly GCF_000493195.1. Taxonomy (NCBI): domain Eukaryota; kingdom Viridiplantae; phylum Streptophyta; class Magnoliopsida; order Sapindales; family Rutaceae; genus Citrus; species Citrus x clementina. The sequence continues at coordinate 3,562,892 of NW_006262339.1, read as the reverse complement.
AGGCCAAAGAGAAATATCCCACCAAAAACCATATAGAAGTGACGATCACCAGCATGAAACAAGAAGAAAATTAGGAAGATTATGTACAGATGGTGTGTGTAGTAGAAGAATTCAAACTTTTTCCTTCTTATTTGGGGAAGTGATGTGATCCACATCACCAACCCTGTGACAAGAGCAATTTCGCCAGCAAGGTATATCCGCCCTGTTTTCTGCCATCTCCACATCTGTTGGTGAAAAGAAATAAAAATTCTTTCAATCAAATTGAAAGGTTGATTTGGACCCCAAATTTTGCTGCCAAAGACATGAACTGGAAAGTTACCTCATCCTGAATATGGTGGCTCACGCCCCAGACGAACAAGGTGCTTCCACCGTGAATTGTGGCAAAAAATATCATTGCAGTTCCGAGCCAGATATGGTATCTCACAGATGCTTCGAACTGGATGCCGAGTAACCGAAATAGGGACAGTCCCCTTAAGATAGGCAGGAGCAGCAAAGCCAGGCAAGCCTCTGCTAGTAACCCGAAGCGGGTTGCAACTCTTAGGTACTTGAGTTGCCATCTGCAAAAGAGCAGAAGCATCAATAATGGTAAAGACAAATCTTGCGTTCCATTATCTCATCACCTGTTTATACAGTCTCAAATAACTCACGTATCTAATTTCAGGGATTTGACTGGCATCAACTTCTTGAAATCGTTTGAGATGCGGGCATAATAAGTCCACACAAGAAATATGACAAAGAGGAAGACCAACAGAATCTCAAAGCTGGATAAAATACCCACAATAGAGTTCACAACAAGTGGATTGGAGAGAGCAGTGGCTGAACTCCTCGCTTGTCTATCATTCAAGATAAAAAAGAATAATCTGTCAACTGATTTTCGGGATAAAGCAGTAATCAGTTATTTGCAAAGCTATATTACCTGATTCTTGGCTTCCTAGGAAGCAAATGCAAGTAAACGAATCCTATGATAGCCAAAGCAATCACTGGAAATGTACTCACAGCAAAGTTAAGGCCTGCAAAATTTTCTTTATAAGATTTTTGCTTTCATGATTTTGTATATCAAATCTTGTCAGGCATGAATCAACATTATAGTCAACTGCTTAAACTCCATTAGCGGTAGATAACCAGATGTAACTGTCTAATAATGGGAAGAGATTTACTAATGGTGTTTATGAAAAAGGAGCTTTGCGGCAGCAAATAAAACTTATTCAGCTCAAGTATGTACCATAGTAGCCAAACAGAGTAGGCCTAGCTCTATCTTCGGCTTCATGCCATATTTTTGTCCACAGATTTGTTGGCTTTAGAATCCAGAGAGCTATCCATGCAGCGCATATCAAAATCATCAACATTTTGAGAATAACAAGAGCGGTATTTTCCATGACAGTTCTCTAAATTTGTTGCTAGATGATGGCCCTTGGTTTCAATTAATAAGAAAAAGGGTACCTCCATATAAGAGAATTTGGAATCACAAGGAGATAAAACGATGGTACTTATTAGCCCCACCACCTTTCAAGAGTGACCATCACCTGCATACCCAGTGGCCACTGCCTTATAGTTAGGGAATGAAGGCCGGAAAATCCCCTCCAAAGCAATATCTAAATGGCCTCTTCATCGTGGCCATATTCAAGATTTCCATCATTTAGATGATTTTCCTTATGCAATTATCACTTGAACATTCTGGACATTATTACTAGTGAAATATGACAAACGTTGGTATTATATCGCACAGATTACTCACCTAAGATGTCATTCATTTGAAGATTATAGCGTAGTGTGTGTCATTTTCTGTTGTTGATGGGCAGCTTTAGCTCTCTCCCATGATTATCGCTTCGCTCTAACAAATGATCACAGATACTGCGTAATAGTGGATTTGTGGTCCACTCCGCACTTTCTTTTTCTAACTCTTTCTAAAGAATATGAAATTGCATTATTGCCGATACTGCAATCTAATACATATTGCAAATATTCTCATGCTTGTGCACTAGAAGATTAGTTTAAACTAAATGTTAGCAGAACCAATTAGTTGCTGTGCCAGAAAACAAAAAACAATATCATGCAGCAAAATTTTGTTGCTAGAAATCATCCCCTAATTTAAATCAGTTTAAGGAGCCATTTTCCATTACTTCGGAAAGGTGCACAAGAGCTGATATCAATTGGATTCCACCAATCTACTTTTTCCGAGCACCAAAGTGTAGTTTTATCTCAAATTCAAAAAAAAAAAAAAGGTTGAATACCACTAACCTCTTCCCGAACATACATTACATACATGCTTACATGAATACTGCAAATGTCATTATCTCACATTGTGCTGACATCATTTTTATCTCAGCTTAAACCGCCCTGAACTATGAACTTTTAAAAAGAGAAAAATACAGGAACTTGGAAGAAATTGATGACATTTACCATCTCAAGGAGAAGGGCTTCGAGCAATTATTATAGGGCGTTTCATTAGTACATACTAGGGATGGCCAATGAGCCGGACGCGCACGTGGCACAACCCATGTTCGTACAGCACGGCACGACACGAGTACATTTTGGTGGGGCACGTGGTATGGCATGACATGTACGTGGGCCGGGCCGGACTTAAAAGTTTAGGTATGTTGGCCTTAAAAGCACGGTATAATTAGAGATAAACTAAGCACGACGCAATGAAAAAGCTCGCAATAAGCATGTGTTTATTTTTTAATGAAAGTAAACTTAAAATTTTATGATTTTACAAATAACTTGAAGTTGAATTTTTTAAGCTCATTTAATTCTTAGTTTAAAAAATACTATGATTGATTTATATTTATAATTTATTAAATAAATAATTGATATCCTGATTTTAATTAATAAAATTATAAATATTATTTATAAATATGCATTAATATTATTGTGAACTATGATTTATGACATTATATAAGTCCAAATTAACAATTAAGTTAACCCTTAAGAAATTTATTATTATTATTATTAAGTATTAAAAAATTCTAATACTATAAGGTCAAATTTAGTAATTAATATTACATTTTGTTACTATTATTAGTTTATTATTATTGAATATGGACTTGCATTTTGAATTTTGAATTTTATTAAATTTGAATAAATGCATAGACCTAAAAAATATGACAACAACTTAGTATGAGCTTTTAAAAAATTAAAAAAAAAAAGCTTAGTGAGATTTTTTCTTAGGCATGGCACGTGTGCCAAGCTGAGCCTAAGTAAAAAAATTTAAGCACAGCACGAAACACATAATAGGCACTATACAACACGGGTACGAGCACGCATGGGCCATGCTTTGGTGCCGGCATAGTCCATTGACCATCTCTAGTACATACAATAATACAGCAATAGGAGAAGCTAAAAAAAAAAACAAGAACAAGCACCGTTAACGACCAAGAAAATATCTGTACAGTTAATAAATTTTAGAGATTTTGAAAGTATTGAAGGGATTATCTTGTGCGGGTTCTAGTTAACTTAATTGATAAAACCTGTTGAAGGGGTATAAGAAGTATAAGGTTCAAACTAGGTTCACATAAATGGAAATCAATTTAAATTATTAGACTATAATTGTATACATTAAAAAACTTTTATATAAAACGGAACTATAAGCATTAGGATTACTCATCATCTCTTTCATCCGTAAAATTCTAGCTGAAAGCCTCAAACAGAAAGACACGATAAGCTACTTAACGTAACCTAAAGAATTAGTTGTTCGCTTAACGAGGGAGGGATAGACACTAAACAAACAAACGAGATGTTCACCTAAATGTATCGGAAACGTTCAAGTCACTGGTGCCTTTTTCTAATTTAGTAAACGGTGGTGGTGAAGTTAAGTAGTTTACCCACTTGACCTGAAATCAGCTCCTTGAAGAAAGTGTACCAATGAAGCCCTCATCTTCCATTAATTATCATTTGCTTTTGATCCAACCCTATGTCATAAGGGTGCACGTATTCTATAGCCACTCAAATGTGCCGCGTTTAAGGCATGTATTAAGTGGTCTATAATGTCTTCTCTTCTCATATATTTGTCTGTCTGGTCAGCATTTTTCATCGAAGCACATGTTGCTTAAAATCTACAAAGAGAAATAAAAAGGTTTGATCCACGTCTATTCAATACAATCAAAGAGATGGACAAAACAATTAAATAATAGAGACGCATCTCGATTTCGCATGCACCACTTGGATGGTAAACATTTTAGATGGGGACAGCACCACAATTGAGACAGTAGCAGTCACAATGACTTCTTTAATCATTGATCATCATCATCATATTCTTTGTGATTGAAATGTGAAGCATGCATATTTACCTTCTTGGGCCTATGTATAGGGGCACCAACGACTCTCATCTGCAGAGAAATCAAATTTGAGTCGACGATGGAAAAAAAAAAGCAGATGCTAAGAGAAAGCAAAAGGGTATACATAGGTTATGTGACATAACATTTTACAAAAAGGGTGTGCAATTGTGACATATCCAATAGCCTGCTAAACTTGACAAAAAAGAATCTCCTCCCTTTTTCTCTTTTGTGGCATTGAGAGCAACGACTCCTTCCTCATAAACTGCCGACCCACTAGCACCAAAATCTTGTTATCTTCGCTCCTTAGCCCTTGTTAGTCTTCGTTCTTAGCAACGCGAAGAACATGGAAGAAGAGAAGCATCCGCCGGCTGATCATCTTCATCATCATCACCATCACTCCGTGCAATATTGTAGTGCAAGAATTATGTCACCGGAGATTGTCGAGATTGGAGAGGATCATAGCAGGAGCATTGGCGCTGCCAGCAGAGATGCAGCTGCTAGTGATGTTTATGTGGCTGTAGGCAAAGATGATTTACATGTGCTTAAATGGGCTCTTGATCACGCTGTTTCTCCCGGTGCCCGGATTTATCTTGTCCATGTTTTTTCTCCCGTAACATACATCAACACACCAGGTGATACTAAATTTTAATTTATACTGTCATTAACTAGTACTCTCTGATTAGATGGACATTTAGTTTCTGTTTAAGGAGTTGCAATTTTTGCTGATCATCGTACTTGCTTTTCCCAACCACCCCCTTGAAATTAACATCAACAGCTTTCCAAATATGCTACTATAAATAAATTCCTGATAACGAAAAACTTGCATAATAAGAAAATGAAAAAGTAAGTGCCATGTCATGTTGTTGGTGGTATCAGGTTATACAATAGAATGGCAATCCTATCAAGCCAGTGATATTGATACTGCATGTGTTGGTGTGAAACAGCACAAAGCTACTGGTGTCGGTTTTCGTTATGCGTAATATGATGTTAAGTGCATTCATCAAATTTAATTATATTGTTTCTATTGAAATGATAGTTGGAAGATTGGCAAGGAGCCAATTGAACCAAGAGCAGGTGAGGGTTTATGTAAATGAAGAGAATAACAGGAGAAGAAATCTCTTGCAGAAATACATTCGCCTCTGTAATGATGCCAAGGTGCTCGGGTTATGTACTCTATGTTGACAATTAACCACGCATGAAGCACAGAAAAATATTTGACAGTTGGGTACTCATTTTCGCTTCCATGCAGCAGGTAACAGTGGAGACGATGCTGGTTGAGAGCAAAGCGACAGCTAAAGCAATTCTTGATCTCATTTCTGTCGCCAACGTTACCAGTCTTGTCATGGGAACCAAACTGTCTCCTCGCTCCAGGTATAAATATTTGTCAATTCTTGTTCGTTTGTTTCCCAAGGTAACTCTGAAAATGAAAGGAAAAAGGGAATTGTCTATATGAGATGCCCACTTCTTTCTCAGGCTATTCACGAAGAAGTTGTCGAAAGGAGAGTTTGTGAAAAAGAATGCGCCAGATTATTGTGAAGTTACCATTGTTCATGATGGCAAGAAGGTTGTGGACGGTCAAAAGGTAGCAGAAGCAGAGCTTTCCCGTTCATCTTCACCTTCACCCTCAAGCCCTGGGACTGGAAGACCACAAGTGAAAGGCAAGTCTCGAAGGAACTTATTTGAATGTGTATGCTTATCGGGCAAGTTTCAAAATTGAAACTGAAATTAATGCTCCTGTGCACTGTGCATGTTGTTCATTCTTTCCAATCAAGAACAATCTTTTTTCAGAACTAACTCTCTTCCATCTCCGGGCACAAAGCGTTGAATTTTAAATTTTTTATCTAATTAAATAAATCAGATCATTGATGAAAGAAAGGCACAATCCTAAAGTTTGCCAAGGGTAGATGCAATTCGTGCTACTAATAACCATGCCTTTGTACTGCACAAACTGAATAAGACTTCAGAAATTAAACAGCCAGAGTTATAAACTATGGGAGATGATATTATTTGGATTCACACATTCAGAATGTGTGCTGTTTTTGTGCCTGAATTCATTATGGCTTCTGAAAGTAACCATGGCTGGCTGACATCGCACCACAAGACTCACAACAAACTGTTGCATTTGATCTTCCATTCATTTTAATTTCTTATAAAGTGCCATTTGTACCTAAACATTTGTGCCAATTGAGATCAGTTTGATCTTCCATTCATTTCTACTATATCACTTTGGCCTCAAACTGATCTCAATTGGTTATATTTGTTCATTTCTGAAGTCTTCAATCCTGACAATCTCATTAAAATTTTCCAAAATGTTTTATAAATTCAGACAGCATCCCCCAGGCAAAGATCTCCCCGAAGTGAAGACAAATAACAAAGACCCCTCACCTCATGATCAGAAACTAAAAAAATTTCCGCTAAAAACATCTTTACTAATGGCAACACACTCTCTTAGACATGCCCAAAAACCGGGAGGCTATTTTTTTTTTCACTTTTCTAACACGCATCAGCAAATTCATTCCGCACAAAGTCAACATGGGCTTTCCACAACCAAGCCCACGGCCCATCTCAAGTAAATGCGATTGCCGCGTGCAAAAAAAAGCAATATGTACTATCAACGGGTATTTCTTTCCCAAGCAGAACGTAGAATCAAACCCAGGCGCGCACAAAACAATTGAAGCTCCTTTTCTTTCAACTCCGGTTCACGTTAAGTATTGAAAAAGAAAGGCCGATATTTCAAGTTAACCGCCAACTGTAAGTTAAGATGAATCGGTACGATCACCGATACGCTGACCCCGACTCTTACCGTCAACGTCGCAGGTAAAGCCGTCACTTATTCCTTTACTCGAATTCAGATCTAACGCTCTCTCTTTCCTTTAATTCAAAACTTCTCCTATGTAATTATTTTTATTGCAGCGATTTAGTAGGCCCACCGCCGCCAATCATGGGCCCGGGCGGTCCCGCTCCTTACGGAGGTCCTCCTCCTCCTCCAGCTAGTTACCCCGGAAGAGGCCTCGGAGCTGCTCCCGGCGCGTATCCACCAGTCGGTAGATTCGATGGCGGCCGCGGCGGTGGCGGTGCAATAAGATTCGGTGGTAGAGGAATATCGAAAGGCCATAGTGGAGGTGATAGGAGAGGTGGTGGGGGAAGAGGTTTTGACTCAGGCCGTGGCGGTGGTAGAGGTGGCGGAAGAGGAGGTCGGCATGGCGGTCATAGGGACGATTTAGATAACTTATCGCTTCCGAAGCAGGATTTTGGAAACTTAGTCCCGTTTGAGAAGAATTTCTATGTGGAGAGCCCGTCAATACGGGCAATGACAGAAACGGAGGTGAAGATGTATCGTGCCAGGCGTGAAATTACTGTTGAAGGCCACGATGTTCCAAGGCCTATTCGGATTTTTCAGGAAGCGAACTTCCCTGGTACTTTTTAGCTCTTTTTATTGCTATTAAGCTTTTTAATACTATTGATTGCTTACTTTTTGCTTATTTTGATTTTGATTTGTGGTGTATTAGATTACTGCCTAGAGGTGATTGCTAAATTAGGATTTGTTGAGCCAACGCCAATTCAGGCTCAGGGTTGGCCTATGGCTTTAAAGGGTAGAGATTTAATTGGAATTGCAGAGACTGGTTCTGGTAAAACTTTGTCTTATCTGTTGCCTGCTTTCGTACATGTTAGTGCTCAGCCAAGATTGGGTAAGAATTTTCTACACTTACACCTTATTTGGAGTTTTTTAGTTTTTCCTATTTCCATTCAACTAGTTATTGGCTCAATTTGATTGTCTTTTTGTGTTACGGTTACTCAGTCCAAGGAGAAGGTCCTATAGTCTTAGTGTTGGCACCTACTAGAGAATTGGCTGTTCAAATTCAGGAAGAGGCTTTAAAATTTGGGTCGAGAGCTGGTATTAGAAGTACTTGCATCTATGGTGGTGCTCCCAAAGGACCTCAAATTCGTGATCTTCGTAGAGGTATTTTCATTTTCGTTCGAGAGTATTAATTGCTTTTTGTCAATTGATCCACATGCAGGTCAGTGGAGCATTTAATGATTTGTGGATTCTCTTTATGCCAGGTGTTGAAATTGTTATTGCCACCCCTGGTCGACTGATAGATATGTTGGAAGCTCAACACACGAACTTGCGAAGAGTGACTTACCTTGTGTTGGATGAGGCTGACCGAATGTTGGACATGGGATTTGAGCCTCAAATTAGGAAAATTGTAACTCAGGTATTTTCATTTGTTGTATCTTCATCTTTCATACAATATGACTATTGGAGAATTTGATAGGACACTTATAAGCTCTCTATACAATCTCTATAACTGTAGCAAAAGGTTGTGGTACTCTTAAGATTACTATGACAATAAATATGCCAAATATAGTGATAATACATGAATTCTTACTGGTAAAACTGATATGCTGCTGTCATTGCATTTAATTCCTGCTTATAAATAGTTTCAAGTTGTGAATTATGTTCTTGATATAGATCCGACCAGATAGACAGACTTTGTATTGGAGTGCCACATGGCCAAGAGAGGTTGAAACTCTAGCTAGGCAGTTTCTGCGGAATCCATATAAGGTTCGTGTTGTTCTTATGATCTATATTTATATGTTTGTTTGTTTATTTATTTATTTATTTTTCGGTGACTTCCAATTTGTTTTGAAAATTTTATGCCATGTTGATGTTTTATGTCCTTATGATTGTGACCATATTTAGGTAATCATTGGATCACTAGAGTTGAAAGCAAACCAATCAATAAACCAAGTGGTTGAAGTTGTAACAGAGGCAGAGAAGTATAACAGGTTGGTCTCTGCAACTGGTAATGAGAAATCTTGATTACTGTGTTCTCTGGGTCTTGATTTGTTAGTATGTTCATTTGCAGGCTGATCAAACTGCTTAAAGAAGTGATGGATGGGAGTCGAATTCTAATATTCACTGAGACCAAAAAAGGATGTGACCAAGTTACAAGGCAACTGAGAATGGATGGGTGGCCAGCTCTGTCCATTCATGGTGATAAAAACCAGTCAGAAAGGGATTGGGTCCTGGCTGAATTTAGAAGTGGAAGAAGTCCTATAATGACTGCTACTGATGTTGCTGCACGGGGCCTTGGTAGGATCACTGTGTGTTAGGACTTAGGAGTTTGGAATCTTAGGTCTAATCTTTTAGGTCTTGAAAGCGAGTTGCCGGGCTGCTGTCCAGTTTCCTGAGAATATAATTTGTGGTTTGGGTCCAAAGAAGGTTGTCATCATGCATAATGGCTGTTGACTGTTGTTTTTCACTAACCCATAAACAAGGTACTCACATTCAAGGATTTACAGGTTGGATGAGAGGCATATTGGTTTCTCTTCTTTACCAGAATGTCTGGTGAAATATTCTCTGCTTGGGTACCACCTTATTCTTACATCTTATGTTACATGGACGCGGGGAGCACGTTAGACTGATATGACTGAGATAGAGCGATGATATACCATAACACTATGGAAGCCTCTGTAGGTCAGGGAAGTTGCCTTTTCTGTTTATGTGCAAGCCATAAAATATTCTAGAAAGCTGGCTGACATGAGGTTGTAACCTTTGCTCAAGTTGCCTGGAATATCATGGCTCCTTCCCTCGAGTGTCTTTAGTAACATAGTTGTACTTATTGTTGCCCATCCACGGTTATGGAGCTGGTCTGTTGGGCAGCCTGGTTGACTCTCATGTACTTATTGGGTTCTTAAATGGTGGTGGTGAAGCTGTTCCTTATCCCTGCAAGGTTAAGGTGGGCACATTTATTTGATAAACTTCTTATCTTAAATTTGACCACTCAGATCTTCGGGGTGCAGGGATAAGGGGGGTTTGGTTTTGTTTTCTGTTTTGGCTGTATGTAGGCTGAGTGATGCCAAGTAGTTGACTTGAGCATGTTTAACTAGATTTATGAGCCCTTTTGACCGAGTTTTTCGGCAGGCTGAACTTTGGCTCAAGTCTGAGAAGGTTAATTTATTGTGCAAATGATGACTTAACCGTTCTTCCTCGCGAAGCCGAACTTGAGCTGAGCTCAATTTGTCTGATCTGTTCTGCAACCTATGTCTTTAATAATTTTCTTATGTTTGATAAACCTTAATATTTGTTCTTTTGGCCTAACCTCTACCTTCTTTTGTTATAGATGTGAAGGACATAAAATGTGTTGTCAATTATGATTTTCCAACCAGCCTTGAGGATTATGTTCACAGGATTGGGCGAACTGGTCGTGCAGGGGCCAGAGGAACTGCTTTTACCTTTTTTACGCATTCAAATGCAAAGTTTGCTAGGGATCTAATCAAGATCCTACAAGAAGCAGGGCAGATTGTGAGTCCCGCGCTATCTGGCTTGGCACGATCTGCAGCTCCTAGTTTTGGAGGTAATTCATTGTTTTCATGATTTTTCTTCTTGCAAATAGGTGGCATGGTCATTGTGTATCCCAGGATGATAGAACATTTTTGTTCCTATTGTTACATAGGTTCTGGGGGAAACTTCCGCTCCAGAGGACGAGGAGGCTTTGGCATCCGATCTTCAATGTCAGGGTCTAATACTATTCCTCTTGGTTCAAAGAGGCTGTGGTAGTTATTATGGTGGCAATGCTCTTGAACAAACACCATTCTTGAATGTGAAGATCTCTGCGAATGTAGTTAGGTCCATGCTGTGCTTGCAGCTTGTTTGATTATTATGTGATTTAGCCATTAACTTGAAGCTGCAATTTGTAACAATGAGATGAGGAAGAAGATACAGGAAATTCATGTCATAGATGTTGCATAATTGAGTTGGCTAACCTTGAAATGATTAGGATTACTACTGATTATTGATGTGTAATGTATGTTCCCATGTAGATCATATTGCTTACCTTTCCAAAAGTGCACTAAGATTGAGAAATCATAGGAGTGCTGCTACTCGCAGCTTGGTTAGTGGAGTTGATTCGTTTTTTCTTTTGTTTCCCAACCTGTGAGCGAAAACCCTAATGCAACAGAAAACATGCAACGCCATTTGAATACACTTTCAAAATGTGCGAAAACATTAGTCGCATATTCATTAGTAATAATATTCTGTTATTGTAATAAAATACATCTTACTATTTTCGTAATCTACAAATTAGCAGTTCAACCCAAAAATTACTATCAATCGTGAAATTAGATTGAATGCAAGGAGTGAACTAATAAAGCTGTAAAGTGAACATGTGTGTGCAATATTGCTAGACTTGTAAGTTGTAAGTGGAGTGAAGCGAAGAGTAACATTTTTTGTAAAAAAAAAAAAGGCAGGGCAAAATTGTAAAAGCAATATAGAAATAACCCTAGACTTCCCTATATAAACTTAAAAACCCTAATCTGAAATCCCCGCCCCGCAGTGAGTGCACTCCGCAGAAGGTAAGGAAAAAGGAGGAAGAGAGCTTCCTAGTCCCAGCAAGAGAAAGATGACAACCCGATTCAAGAAGAACCGTAAGAAGAGGGGCCACGTCAGCGCGGGGCATGGTCGTATCGGGAAGCACAGAAAGCACCCGGGAGGACGCGGTAACGCCGGAGGCATGCACCACCACAGGATCCTCTTCGATAAGTACCATCCGGGTTATTTCGGCAAAGTCGGTATGAGGTACTTCCACAAACTGCGTAATAAATTTCATTGCCCAATTGTGAACGTCGACAAGCTTTGGTCGATGGTACCTCAGGAGGTCAAAGCCAAGGCTTCCAAAGACAATGTGCCAATGATCGATGTGACTCAGTTTGGCTACTTTAAGGTTTTGGGTAAGGGCGTTTTGCCTGAGAACCAACCCGTTGTGGTGAAGGCCAAGCTTGTTTCCAAGACAGCCGAGAAGAAAATTAAAGAAGCTGGTGGAGCTGTTGTGCTTACTGCTTAGGTTTACTGTTATTGTTTTTAGAAAATTTTTGTGATATTTTGGATTTCAGTTTTTGAATATTTGACTATTTTTACATGTAGTTTTGGATGTTTATGTTATCATTTGAAACTTTTTGCTTTATATTGAGACCTGTTATTGATTAATTCTGTTTTGGCGTTAAAATGATTTGATCGTGGCTGTTATTGTTATGAATTTGTTTAGCTTTATATCTGCGAGTGAAATGACGATTTGTTACTGGAAATAATATCATATTTGTGATGCTGCTTCTGATATTGTGGTTCTGAAGATCGTTTTCGTGGATTAGGGTTTTAGGGATCAGTTGCAACCTTCATTTTGGAAATACGAATTTGTAAATTAGTAGTTGAAGTAATTGAGTGGGAAAGCCAAATGAATTGAAAGTTTCATGTTTGGCTTGGGAGAAGAGATCGTGCAAGTTTTGAGATGAGTGGTGAGAAAAACCCAACTGATTTATTAGGTAATCTTAAACTTAAAGATCTTGAACAGTATTAGTATTTCAAATATTTATGAGCCTTCAGTTCTCAGATTGCCTTGTTTTTGGATAATCAGGGTATCACTTTGAATATCATATTACTTGGAAACTCTCGCATAGAAGTAGTATAGGGCTTCTACCTCTGTTGATTTTGTGATGTTAAGTTCATCTGCTTCTGATTATTTGAAATGTCTTGGTTTTGTTGGCAGAGGGAGGGATTATATAGAGGTGTTTACTGTAAACTAGTATCCTTTTTGTTTGGGTTGTGTGCACCTCCTTGATTGATTTGGGGTGGGAGTGGAAGAATTCAATGTCCAAGGGCTATCTTTTTTTTTTTTTGGTGCACATATAAAATTCCAATGATTCAAATCTTTTGCCCATGGAATTGTGATCATATCAGGGTGAAGTGATCTAAAATGGTGTCAGCTAAATTGAAAGGGAATATATGGTTGTGGTAGCCAATTGCAGTATTGGGCGTAACTGAAACTTTAGGAATTAGGCTTATCTCATTATATGAAAAAGGAGTGGAAATGGAAAGATGTCTGTTTCATCCATTGATGAGGCTTCGATCGGTGCAGCAGGTAACTCCTGATGAGAAATTGTTAATTTTGTTTGAAAGGTTTAATGGCGGTAAATAGCTTAGAGAGCCTGTTATGCTTATGTGTTAGAATCAGAGAAGGGGAGAATGGTAACGAGGATTCATTAGTTAATTTCATTGCAAGAAGCATAGGATTGAAGAAGGAAGAGGCAATTAATTTCTTAAAGAAAATGAAAGATGATCCTGCATTAAGTTTTGAAAAAACTATGCAGGTAGATGTTGCTTTCTTTTTGTAAGGGCCATTGGCTATATGCCTAATTCATAAGGTGTTACTTGTACAACATGTTATATGCTTGTTTTGTTGTATGCTCTTCTAGTGACGAATTTTGTATTGAGAATATTGGGGTTATGAATTTTAATTTAATTTTATTACTCGAGTGCACCTGGTAGATGTAAACATGATTAGCTTGGTTATAAACAAATATGTTGAAATGGAACCAATTGGAAAGGAACCCCCTTCAAACGAAATGAACAGGGAGGAAAAGCAACAAAATCTCTTGATGAAAACAATTAAATTAGAAACAATTACACAATTAAATTTGTTAGCAAGAATCCACTACCACATCGCCCAAGTTCCAAGTATTATGAAATGAAACCTTTTTTTTTTTTTCAATTTCTTTTAATAATTTGTCTCTTACCATGCATCATGCATCATACAAGGGACGACCTCACTCAAATTGCATTCATCGTTATCATATCAATGGCCATCAAAGGCACAACTGAATATTTATCATTAATTCAATAGCCCAGTTAAAGTCACCCGCTACTACTAACACAAAGCACTTCCCCTTTACTTGGCACTGCCATGAATATTTAACCTATTTTTCAATGTCTTGTTTTTTTCTTTGGACGGCAATGGCTATGTGCATAAGCGATTAAAATTATTAATTCATCATAAGGGGAAAAAATGCCTTTTTGCTTTTTCAATTCATCGTTTATGATAAATGATGGGCCATGATACCAACTTCTACTCTTATTTGGTTATATCAATTAACTACTCATGATCCCCTCGATAGACAACACTCTAAATCGTGGGTTCTCCTTACTCATCACGCAAACCTGTAAAGGATAAAGGTAGCGTGAAATAGTCACTCAATCTGTCATAACTCCGAATACCCTTATCAAGACGTCACAATGTCAATCTCGTTTGCGATCTTATTGCATTAATTACTGAATTATGCATCAATTCTATAATCTTCTACAAAGTGATACAACCACACATAAAATTTAAAAATATTAAAGAAAAAAATGGATACGTCTTTAAATTGGCAGCACATGTACTCCATCAATTTAACAAATCCCACTAAGAGGGCACCATCTTATCATGTCACATCTCTAGCGAGCAAATGAAGAACAACAAAAATAATTTTAAAAAAATTCTAAAATGAGAGGGAATATTCAATACCTCAATCTTATAAACTTTACATTCTTGATGCAGATTTGATATTATGGTGGAAATTGTAGGCAGCTAATTTCTCATCCATTGCGTCAATGGACAACACTGAATTTTGGATTCTCTTTCCTCACCACATTAACCTATAAAAGATGAAGGAGACATGAAATGGTCACAGAAGCTAACAAAATTCGAAACACCTTTTCCGAGGATTTAAAATAATAATAATAATATTATCTGCTCTCTTATTGCATCAAGTACTAATATGTACAAGTGTTGTTTAATGTATTGCACACTGATACAGCCACAACATATAATTGGAAAAGAAAATTAAAAAAAAAAATACGTCATCAAATGACAGCACCTTCACTACATCAATTTAACAAAGCTAATTCAGAAGGAACCTCTACATCATCTTACATTTGTAGTAACCACTAGAAGTAAAAAAACAAAGGGAATTTTCAATACCTCAACCTCACAAACCTTCGATTCCTTTTACACAATTGATTACAAGGTCGAAATTGTAGGCAATCAAGTGCTCATTGACCTCCTAAATTTAAAAAAAAAAAAACATTCTCTATTGTAGATTCTCCTTCCTTGCCATGCCAACTTGTACAATATGGAAGCTTTAATTGGTCACACAGGCTAACAAAATTAAGAAAACCCTTATTAACACTTTATAATATTAATCTTATATGTTCACTAAATATTCCATGAAGTACTGAAAATTGCAAGAGTTGTATAATGCTCTACAAAGTAATATAGCCACAACATATAATTGGTATAAATAGAAATAACAATACACCATCAATTAACAACACCTTTACTCCTTTAATTTAACAATGGTCATTGAGCAACCCTTCATTCAGATGTGTTAGATTTATAGCAACCAACTGAATAAAATAAAATGAATTTTCAATACCTCAATTTACTCGCCTTAAATTCCTTTTCCATAACTGATTAATCTTCGAAATTGCAATCTATATGTCAAAGAGGAATAACAACATGAGACCCCACAAGTACAATAGTCTATAACAAACAAACATGTCGGTGCCTATAATGTAAAACAATCATGAATAGAGATTCATTGCCAATGAAGATCTAAAACAAAATTTAATTGCTTTCTTCAACAGATTATGGTATTTTTCATTGTTATTCAGTTCATTTGACGGGGGTTCATCCCCAAAGCCCATCAATATGCTTGTTTTTATAACCAAACAAGTTATGTTTACATCAACTAGGTACAGTCCAATAACATAATTAAAATTAAATTCATAACCCATGTTGATGCCTGATCTTTTCTCGCCTAGGGTCAAATGAAGTGCAACAAATGGAGGTATAACTGCACACATAGTAACAAACAAAAAGTGATAAAATAGGGCCAGAAAAGGGGGTTTCCAGCGATCCCGCTCCGGTGCTTAAGTTAGTGACTAGAGAATTTCAATTAAATCATAAAATATTAGAATTATAGTGAACTTACCTCTCTTTAAGAGAGTACTGGAATATTTATAGCTTATCATATATTTAGGAGAGTGGCTCTTTTTTATTTTTGGTGAATGTGAGTAGTTATCTTCCTTATCAAAAAAAAAATGTGAGTAGTTATTGGCCTCATCCATTGTGGGAATGAAGTGCTACACAGCGGTTATGGTTTCATGTCGTTTATTTTAAGAGGTTGTAGGATGGTAGAGAGGGATGGCAATGGGGTGGGGTGGGGGTGGGGAGGCATACCCCATTCCCCACCCCGTTAGAAATTTTTGCCTCCATTTCCCACCCCATTCCCCAATAAATTTAGTGGGGTGGGGATGGAGAATCTCCATGTGGGGTGGGGGTGGGGAGGCATACCCCATTCCCCACCCTGTTAGAAATTTTTGCCTTCATTTCCCACCCCATTCCCCAATAAATTTAGTGGGGTGGGGATGGAAAATCTCCATGTGGGGAATGATTTCCCCATCCCCACCCCATTCCCCATTTATCTATTTTATAATTTGTATAAATATATTATTTTAGTAAATTAAAAATTAGAGACTTAAAATAAAATCATCATCATATTATAAAGTATTTAAATTCTTTTAAAAAAAATCTAAAAGTTTGAAACAATATCTTAAAATGATATTAAAAGTGAAAAATATTTAAAGAGCGTAGCACCTTAAAAGAGAAAAGAAAATATAACAATGTTTCAGAGTTGAAAAATATTATAGGATTTTCTTTCATTCATATCTTGTTTATATTGCATAAAAATTATTAATTGACATTATAATTGATAAAATAAAAATTAAAAACATATTTATATATAATGGGGATTGGGGTGGGGAGTACAAAACCAAACCTCACCCCATTAAGAATTTGAGAATTATTTTCCCCCCACTCCCCACCCCATTCCCCAAAAATTATTCAAATTTTTTCCCATTTGGGGTGGGGATCCATGGGGCCTCAAACCCGTGGAGGATTTTGCCATCCCTAGGTAGAGCAGCTGGCATAATTAGACCCTTGGGGTGATGGAAGAAGAAAGTGGAATATGTTTTTAGGAATGAGGATCGTGCTACTCTTTTTTAGGTGTGTGTTGGCCTTGTAACCAACTTACTTACCTATTTTCTTTGTTTTCCTACGTTCTTTCTTAATGATAAACATTATCCCGATATTTCAGCTCTGTTGGGTTGGCGTTTTTGACCAAATCAAAACCTCAGTTGAGAGTTCCTTACTTCCCACCTTGAGGGATCCTCAATTCCCACTTGATAATTTACATTCCTACCTTCAAGGGATCTAACTTTCCCTTTTGGAGACCTTAACACTCTCGAGGTGGTATGAGTGATTAAATTCCATATCAACAACCTAAATATCCTCCGTATAGAATTGGTCACCAAAAGAGAATATAAAAAAAAATTAATAAAATAAACATGCATATAATAACATGCCGCATAAGTAAAATCTCATCAATTACCAATATAAGTAAATGATCCTTACAAAAAATAAAGCAATATCTACTTGTACCATTTGTTTAAGGGTAAATTCTTCATTTTCTTCTCCATAAAATTAATGCCTCTTGCTTCTTCAATTTTGTCGACTCTTTGTTACCAATCTCACCTCTTCACATTCTAATAAATAAAAATAACGGCTCTCTCAATCTAATTACGACTATGAAATCTTTCAAACAAAATTAATCATTTTTTTTTAACGAATTACCTCCTGTATCTGCTTTAAACTGCACATCAGCAAATCAAACAGACACAACATTCCTTATCTTTTCAGATATGCCGCATTTCTAAACTTTCAGCACAACAAAATATGTGTAAATGTTCTCCTCAAACTTTCAGTGTTGTCCATTAAACTCGTACAGGAATACAGAGCATTATACATTTATAAGGATAAGAGGTTTATCGATCAAGTATGAAAATGAGTGCAAACCATGCAACTTATTGTTCATCAAAGAAGCTGAAGCTGAAAATTCACTCCCCTTCGAAGCTTGGAATTACAGGAAGACATTCTATGATAGACGACACATCAAACTCTCTTAAAAGTATGTATGTATGTATGTATACAAATGATTTTAGGAAATGAAATCCAAGCATCGGTTTTCTGCTTGTGTTCATTCAATTTTCTTCAACATGATTTGTCTAATGAGATAATTTGTATTGACTTTTGAGGCATTCTTGAGGGAACCAATATACAGAAGCATCCGAACTTATACCAATAATTCACATACCACATGTCGTTATCGCGTTCCCGATGCGAAAACTTATTACTTTGGTCGAAAATAAAATATTATATCACTTCATTTGAGAACATTTACACAGATTTAACCGAACTTTTTGAAGGTGCATAGTGCAGATGATAAAGAATATGTGTTGTGTGTTCATATTCAAAATGGCAACAACAATGACGCTAGCTAAAGTCGAAATGAAAATGGAGCTGTAATTTTTGTTGTAGGGATTAAATGGTGGACAAAAAGACACTTTAGTTGACAAACACCCCCTTAAGCAAATAATGCGTCTGGACCATGAACTGCTTCTAAGTCGCACGCTACAGTCTTTTGATCAAAAGGGTGGCAGAAAAATAAGCAAAAGTTGATGGCAACAACTTGAGAAAATATAGTTGTTAATTGTCGAGCACTCTGAATGGACCATTTTACATGTCATCTGCATGCATCGATCTCTCATTCATTCAATGCCCACTACATATATATATATATATATAAATTTTGCTTCACATATTACTGAGTATTGCCATGCCAACAAGGCAACAACTCAAACGAGACATACATGTTACAAGCACCTATACGTTAACTTATCATTTTGGACTTGCATCATATATAAAAGAAAGAAGATGGCTTTTCAATCTGCTTATTATGCCCCGTATCACAACTTTCAACTTCAGAATATGCATATGACTCACACAATCTATTGTGGTAGGGTCCAGTTAATTATGGGTCACGGCTAGATGTTAATTTTCCATTCTATCTTGTATTGTTACATCGCGGGTGTGATAGCTGCGGACATAAAGTTAATGCGATGATTGTAATATCTTATTTAATTTGACAAAAGCTGAATTGTTAACAATTCAATTCATAAATGGCCCTTTTAATAAAAAAAAACAAAAAAGAAAAAATATCATGTATGGTCCTCATTTGTGACAAATAAATGATAAATGTTGAAAATTATTCAGGTCGAATGTGACATAAAGTATTTACAATGGGACAAAACTATGTTGTTCTACGGTTTTAGTATTTTCTGATTTAATTACAAAACAGTCCTTATTGTTGGCCATAAAATGGGAAAAAAATACTTGTTTCCAAGACGTTAACATCTAAGCCCCACAAATAATAAATAATTATTAAATGTTAAGTTTTTACCCTGCTTTCTACTTCTTAATCCCTCTCCTGCATTACGCTCCCTTTTTCTTTTTCCTTATTTCTTCTCCTCTTCCTTAGTAATTAGATTTTCATAGATAATTTTAGTCTTTAAATTTTCAAAGATAACAAGAGGGGTTTACATCAAATTGATTTATTCAATTTTCTCAATCATAAAGCATACTTTTTCGAGTTATTATAAAGTTTAAAAACATCATCACACAACCATTTATTTATTAATTTGTTTTGACAAAAAGAAAAAAGAGAAGTTCCTAAAGTATATTAATTGCACATACATACATACAACACATAGATTTTTTTTTTAAAGATGTGGGGGGAGGGGGGGGGGGTGGATAGGCAAGCCCAAATACAATTTTTTACCCCCTTACCACCCCTAAGAATCGAACCCGCATTTTGGTAGAGGGTACAGTTTCACTGCAACCAACCCGACCACGCCCTTGGGGGCATACATACAACACATAGATGGTTATAGTTCATTTAATTTGTATAGATAGTTACAATCTATTTAATTTGTCGAATATCCATAAAAAAAGAAATTCAAATTTCATTATGGATGGAGGCTCAAGATTTAAGAGATAAGAGATAGAGAGTGTGTGTATAAAATATGATGAAATCATTAACTTCGCTTAGTAATTGAAAGAGATTGCCCCTTGAGAGTAACTAATTTATTTGAGTAGATAAAGAAATAAAGAATGAATTAGACAAGAGTGATTAAAGGAAATTGGGAAAAAAAAAAAAAACAGGGGAGGGTGAAGAAGATTGCAGAGAGGAAAAATATGTATCAAAATTTTGAAATCTTTAACTTTTTTTATTTTTAACAAACAACAAGGACTGCAACGTTATTAATGAAATAAAGATATCCAAACCATAAATCTAATGGTGAAAGCCAAAATACAAAGTGAAGAGTATGGTGCTCCCAGAGGCAGCGTAAATTTTATATTGACAAAAAAATATTTGAAAATGGATTAGTTTGCAAAGGAGTGTTTGGTGGAGGTAGGTGATTGGAGGTGACTCAGCTTTGATTAAAGCAGAAGCATCATTTCCATTCAAGTGGATCTCTTGGATGTCTACTAGGTTTTACACTGAGAATGACCTCCAAATACATCCAAATTTATAGGACCAATCATGGGCCGTTAGATTCAACTTTGATGTTAATTAAGTTACTAATTAAATGATTAATAATCATATTTGACATTCTTCTGCCTTGCTTCCATTAACTCTCGAGTTATTGACAATGTCCTTTCCCACTTTGATAAGTTATCACTGTCAATCCGACCAATGATTTTGTAATGTGCATATATTTTTAATAAATATGCATGGATTTTTTTCCCCCAACTTAACATAGAAGCAACTGAAAGGACACTTAATCTTATTAATAATTTTTTAGCAAGATATTAATATAAAGGTAAATGCTATGTTACAATTAATGTAACATACACACTCAACAACAACCACACAAATTGTGTAGGTCCATCATTTGTGTAGTTGTTATTGAGTGTGTATGTTACATTAATTGTAACATAGGGGCTCCCTAATATAAAATGACGGACATTGCATATTGGTTATGGTGCAATTTTTACCAAGTATCAATATCATAACTGAAGACTACAATGTCAAGTGTGCCATTTCTTATGAATACTAATAGAATTTAAGAATTTAAGAATCTAAGAATTAAACATAGGGTCTAGCTATATTAGCTATACTCTAATTTAGAGCATGCATTGCAGCTATTGGATCGAAAGTTGAAACAACTAATATTCATTTTAATTTTATATCTAACTAATATAGTAGATGCTCTAAGTTAGGGTATCTCCGACATAGCGATTCCCTTAAACATATCGTGCAAAAATTAATATTTAATGTTAAATTGTATGTCATGTTATAATTCGGAGGGGAAATCTGATGCTAACTAGATAGTGGGTACAAGACAATGCAACTTTAGATGTTAATGTCGTATTAGCCAAGAGTTAAGGCAGATCTACCTCCCTTGCGTAACACCTCCCCTTTTATATGATTATTACAACTTGTTTTGCAAAAAGTTGGGCTATCTTTGATATATCTCAACACATTAGTCCTTATACGAAATATGGAGTGCGCGTAGGCCTTATAACGGAAAATATCAGAAAATTCCATTTAAACCCGTAATATTTTGTCACTTAGCACAAGCAGATCCCCCTATCATCCCCAGCGTACTTATCTTATTACAGGTTCCTTTGATAAGGCCCCGGAATTTTATAAAACCTATAAAAAAGCCCAAATCTTGACTTATCCCCTTCGTATAACAGAAAAAAAAAAATTACAAGTGGACGATTTGCACGTGGCTTCCTGCGCACTCCCCATATATAGAAGCCCAAACTCTTCCCACTCTCCCTGCAAATTGTTTCAGTTTCGCTGATCACACTATACTCCCTTCACATTCTTTTGTTCAAGAACGAAAAGGTTTCTTGAAGATTCAAGGAGTTCCGTAAAGAGAAAGAAAGAAAGTAGTGTTGCAGAGAGAGTGAGATTGGAAGATTGGAGTGAAGAGGGTCCTTGCTGTATGTCAAAAGATTGTAAAGAGACTTATTGTGGTGGAATTGGAGAGCTTGCTAACCCTTTGCAATGGCCTCAACTTCGAAAAAGGCGACGCTTTCTTCTTTCAGCGCTCAGGCACTCGCTCAAGATTCTGTTTCTGTTTCTGCTCCCAGAGCCTCTATGGTACGGGATTGGAGTAGTGATCAGCCGCCCAAGAACGCTGCCATAGCTTCTTTGATTCACCCTGTTGATCCCCTTGCCGAAACTTCCTTAAACCCTTCATCTAAAGGTACGTTCTTCCTCTTGTATGTCTGCTTCATTTTGTTCTTTATGTTTCTTTGTGTCGTTCTTTTGGATCATCTTCGTGTTTGCTTGTCGTTGCTGTGATTGTCTATTTGTCATATTGTTGTTTTCTTATATTCTTTTTTGGTGTCTATGAGTTATTTATGTGCATGACATTAATTTATGTCGGCAAAAGAATATTCCTTAGGTTGATTGAGTATTGATTAGATTCAAGAGTCAATCTTTGTTTTTATTATTTTCAATACAACGAGTCTATTGACATTAATTAATGTGCATGACATTAATTTGTTTATTGATGCATGTCTGCTTGAATGATGATTGCATCTGTTTGGAGTGTTGATCTCTTCGTGCCCTTGATGGAACCTTGACAATAAGCAAAAGGTTTTTACACTAAATTACTTTGGTCTAGGGCTTTTAATTATTTGGGATGTGTTTATTTAATTTTCTTCTTTTCATTCGTTGTAGAAGTTGCATAATTTGTTTACTTACAAGTGGTAGATTGGCTAAGCTTGTATTGAGTGTGCAGGAATAACTGCCATGCCCAGGCCTCAAACCAGCCATCCTTTGGACCCTTTGTCTCCAGCCGAAATCTCTGTAGCAGTGGCAACTGTCAGAGCTGCTGGACCCACTCCAGAGGTCAATCACACCCTACTTCCTTTTAAAAATACACTTCTACGATAACAAGTTCTCATGATTGGTGTCATGAGTTCTTCCACTTTAGATTTTACTTTCAAATTTACAACTAACTTTGCTTTAATTGCAGGTCAGAGATAGCATGCGCTTTGTTGAAGTGGTCCTGGTGGAACCAGATAAAAATGTTGTGGCACTAGCAGATGCTTACTTCTTCCCCCCATTCCAACCATCATTGCTTCCCAGAACCAAAGGCGGGCCTGTTATTCCTAGCAAGCTCCCTCCTAGGAGAGCTAGACTGGTTGTGTATAACAAAAAGTCTAATGAAACTAGTATATGGATTGTTGAGTTATCACAAGTACATGCTGTCACTCGAGGTGGACATCATAGGGGAAAAGTCGTATCATCACGCGTCGTTCCTGACATTCAACCTCCAATGGTATGTCTCTTTTCAATTTAGACAGAAGAAATAAAATATATCAGTTACTTTCTAGCACTTAATAATTTGAGGAACCCCTGCTGAATCTATGTTCATATGCTTGCTTAAAAAGTTATGCTTCTTCTTGTTCTTTTTTTTTTTTTTTTTGAATTTTTTTGTTCAACTTCAGGATGCTGAGGAATATGCTCAATGTGAAGCTGCTGTGAAAGCCTTTCCTCCATTTAAGGAGGCAATGAAGAAAAGGGGAATTGAAGACATGGATCTCGTGATGGTCGATGCCTGGTAAGTTAAATCAATGCCATATCAGTTTTAATTCGAAGTTTCTAGTTGGCACCATACATACTCTTTTATTTCTAAGAGTTTTACACTTTCCACAGGTGTGTTGGTTGTTACAGCGATGCTGATGCCCCTAGCCGAAGACTTGCTAAACCTCTTATATTCTGTAGAACTGAGAGTGACTGTCCAATGGAAAATGGTTATGCCCGCCCAGTTGAGGGCATCTATGTACTTGTTGATATGCAAAACATGGTGGTGATTGAGTTTGAAGACCGAAAACTTGTTCCACTGCCTCCAGCAGATCCTCTGCGGAACTATACCCGTGGTGAAACAAGAGGTGGTGTTGATAGAAGTGATGTGAAGCCTTTGCAAATTGTTCAACCTGAAGGTCCTAGTTTTCGCGTCAATGGGTACTTTGTACAATGGCAAAAGGTAGATCTTGGAATTGGTTTATTGATGTATATTTTATTAAATCATGCTGTGTTGTCTTATGTCTTGTTTCTGGTTGTCAGTGGAATTTTCGTATTGGTTTCACCCCTAGGGAAGGATTGGTAATCTACTCTGTTGCATACCTTGATGGTAGTCGAGGTCGAAGATCTGTTGCTCACAGATTGAGTTTTGTTGAGATGGTTGTGCCTTATGGCGATCCCAATGAGCCACATTACAGGAAGAATGCTTTTGATGCAGGGGAAGACGGCCTTGGGAAAAATGCACATTCTCTTAAAAAGGTATGACGATTATTTTTCCAGTATGTGTCACTTATAGTTTTTGACATCTATATTTTAGTAGTTGGTTCCAAACTGATGCTGAATGAATCTGCTTTTGCAGGGGTGTGACTGTTTGGGCTATATTAAATACTTTGATGCCCACTTTACAAATTTTACTGGCGGTGTTGAAACAATAGAAAATTGTGTATGCTTGCATGAAGAGGATCATGGGATGTTATGGAAGCATCAAGATTGGAGAACTGGCTTCGCGGAGGTTCGAAGATCTAGACGGCTAACAGTGTCTTTTATTTGTACTGTGGCCAACTATGAGTATGGGTTCTATTGGCACTTTTATCAGGCAAGTGGAAAATCATATGGTTTTTGTGTGAAATTTTATTATCTGCAATGAAACTGTTGACTTTCCCGACCTGTCATCTCTGCAATGATAGAAGAATTGGAAATTCATAGAAGTCAGATATAATTGCATCTGCATATATGATGGTGATTCTTCTCTGTTCTTCATTATACTGTGCCAATAAGAACTTATAACCTTTGTACAGTTTGACTACTAGCTTATATTTGACCTTGTTGCCTCAATCAGGGGAATTTCAGGATTTTCAAGTAAAATTTTCCTGGTTCCATTATATTGAGCTTCTTGGCGTTTTATTTTTAACCTATATTGTTGCCAATCTTGTGGTCAAATTTGTTGCCAATCGTAACTGGTTGAGTTTTGCATGCTCTTTTGAAATTTAAGATGGCATTTCATGTTCTTACAGGATGGAAAAATAGAAGCTGAAGTTAAGCTTACAGGAGTCCTCAGCTTAGGGGCACTGCAACCTGGAGAATCCCGAAAATATGGTACAATGATTGCACCAAGTTTATATGCACCAGTTCATCAACACTTCTTCATTGCCCGTATGGATATGGAAGTTGACTGTAAACCTGGTGAAGCTTTCAATCAGGTATACTGCCTCAAATTTTGCTTATTCTCCCTGGGTCATTGTTTGATTATCATGGTTTATATGTTTATCCGTCAAGTAATATCCATTTTTGTTTCTCACCATTATACTGTTAATAAGGTCTTTCATATTACCTTTCTTCTCATATTTAGGTTGTTGAGGTAGATGTGAAAGTTGAGAAACCTGGGGGCTCCAATGTTCATAATAATGCATTCTATGCTGAAGAGACGCTGCTTAAATCTGAAATGCAAGCAATGCGTGATTGTAATCCTCTTACTGCTCGGCACTGGATTGTAAGGCATTCTAATCTTCAATTTTCAATTGCTTCTACCTATTGGTTCATTTATTTGACCAGTATGCAGCATACTTGGCCTTAATATTGTTAGGACAAGCGTACTTTACTTAATAGTATTTGATTTTTTTTAATGCTAGGTTGTAGTAAATATTCTCTCAAGTTTCCTATGTTCAAGCATACAGTAACATTACATTGTTATACTTTTAAAAAAAAAATTACATTTTTATAAGCTTCATTTCACTTACAATTCTGCTGTATAAGGGTGAACTGTTGGTTTAGTGATATTGTTTCGAAGCTATTTCACATGTGATGAGCAATTTGACAAGGGCAAAGCTAAGACAATGTCTATAATTCAAAATGAACAATGTTAACTATTTCAAGTTAAGACATTATTCATTTGTAGCTTCTGCTTTAAAATTTTTATAGTCACCGGTCTAGTTGTTTTGATTGACAATGCTTGCCGTATTATACCATAGGTGAGGAATACGAGAACTGTAAACCGGACTGGTCAGCTAACAGGGTACAAGTTGGTACCTGGTTCGAATTGTTTGCCATTGGCTGGTCCTGATGCCACCGTTTTTAGAAGAGCTGCCTTTTTGAAGCATAACCTTTGGGTTACAGCATATGCTCGCGACGAGATGTTTCCAGGAGGAGAATTTCCGAATCAGAATCCTCGTATTGGTGAAGGACTGCCAGCATGGGTGAAGCAGAATCGGCCGTTGGAAGAAAGCGATATAGTTCTTTGGTTTGTTGAATTGCTCTTATGCCTTTCACTTCTAAAACTTCTAATGAACAGCTATTTGTATTTAATAAGTAAATGGAGTTGCAGTTTGCAGCTTTAGCTGTGGTAATAACTAATAGAGGTAATGACAGGTATGTATTTGGCATCACACATGTTCCTCGGCTGGAAGATTGGCCTGTTATGCCTGTGGAGCGCATTGGCTTCATGCTTATGGTAATTACGTATCTAGTTAGCATGAGAATGTAGTTGCATACCAAACTCTTTTATTTTGAAAATGCTTCATTTTTTCTGTTAGAGATTTTGGATGACGGGTACGATTCTTGATTTTTTTTTTTTGTTTTCGGTGAGCAGCCGCACGGGTTCTTCAATTGCTCTCCTGCAGTTGATGTCCCGCCGAGTGCATGCGAATTGGATGCCAAAGACAACGATGTCAAAGATAACACTGTACCAAAGCCTATACGAGAGGGATTGCTGGCCAAGATCTGATTTCTAAAGCAATTGGCCATTTCAGCTCTTGGCATGCAGGACTGCCTTCTATCCTCCAATGTGGATTTCATCTTACAAGTCAAAACTTTCTTTGTATTGAACCAGTGGCTGTTTCTGTTTTTTCTTTCTTTTTTTTTTTTTTTCCTCCCCCACATGTCATTCGTGTTGACTGTTGACTGATCTCTTGCCATGTGGAAGGAACGTCATTCTGGAAGTCAATTGTCTTCGACTTTGGGTCTTTTCCATTATGCGAGTTGAAATCCCCTTCGATCGTAGAATCGCCAAGTTACGTAACGAACTTATTAATTTCAAATGTTGTCCTTCTCGTATTTATACTTAATAATAATGAGATAACATTGGTTACGTAATCTAATTGTAACCATTCAAAAATGAAAAGAAAATAAAATTAGATCATATATATTGTTTTGTTTTATAAAAAAGAAAAAGAAAAAGAAAAAGTGAAAGAAACAAAAGAGCGGAGAAAAAAACAAAAGACCATAATAATAATAATTATTTCATTGTATTTGCAATGAGCGAATAAATTGACGAGGTTTTTATCATTAACTTTCAGGGTAATTATCATAAACCTCTCCTAAAGTTTGGCGTATTCTCAATTTGATAGATTATATTCGCGTTGGGAAATTATCATTCGTATATTCTATAGATGCTCTGTTATCAAAAATACTATAACACTTTGAAGGTGTATCAATCATCCACTCTAAGTTGACAAAATATATCTACCGTCCACCAAATCGTTACTTGCCGTTTAAATAAGATAATGCCAGAGGTATAATTTAGTTTTTTCATATGATACAAGTGATAATTTAAGGGTATACAAGTGATAATAAAATAATTTAAGGGTATACAAGTGATACTTTTCAAGGGTAAAATCGTCAATTCACTATAATTCCGTTGACTTTCAAACGGCAGCTAACGATTTGGTGGTCGACAGACAGCTTTTGTCAATTTAAGGTAAACGATTGATACACCCTCAAAGTGTTGTAATATTTTTATAACAGAGCATCTATAGGGTATACGAATAATAATATTCATATCCGCGTATTCTCAACCACCTCTCCTGACGTTAGTATATCATTTAGTAAAATACTATAATTTAGGTTAGTGAGGGCAAGATGACAATAGAACACATTAATAATAAAAAATTCAAATAAATTTAAAAATATCACGTTGGGTTCTGAAATTGGCACGAATTTTGTTATTATCCAATAGGTAAAAAACAGAAGCATGCTTTTAAGTAGCAAATATTATCACTAAAAAAAAAAGGAGAAAGAAAAATGGGGTTTTTAATTAAATACCCTTTAATAATTTTAAAATTATTTAAATACCCCCTCCCTTTTTTTATTTTCATGGATATCCTAATAAATGTGAGTAAAATCTGAAATGCCCTTAATGAATACATCAAATTCACTCAACTTCACTGTCTTCATATTTCTTTCACCCAAATCTCTTCTTATAGCCTAAATTCTCTTAAAATCCCCTGAAATCTCTCAAAATCTCTCATAACTTCTTATACAAATACAATTATGTATTCATTTCTTTAACACACACTCTTTCTTTAATTAAAAGTAGGTTCATTGCTTATTAAACAACTCAATAAGGTATGTTTTCCTCACATTATAATGTTTTATTTTCACCATTTTTTCTTATATGTAGAAATATATGTAATGTAGGTTGTTTAATAATTTTTTCAGCAATATAATTTACTTATGACGAAAATGTTTTGCATCATGCATTTCTTTTGATACTGTGTACGTCATGTAGTTAGTCATGTAGGTCGTGTAAGTAATATAGTCGTGTAGGTCGTGTAAGTTATGTAAGTAATATAGTCGTGTAGCTCGTGTAATTACTTGTATATGAAATTTGATATTATTGTTTTTATTGTATCATCAGATATGGTTTTGGTACATGTACTTATTCTCTTCAATAGTGAATGGATTGAGCAAAATGACGAGTATAAATTTAAAGGTTATAAGGCTAAAGGGATAATGATACCACGATCGACAACATATGCCGAATTGGTGGAGAAAATAGCTCAAGTTATTGATATAGATACTTCAAAATTCGAAATCACAATGAAGTTCAAGCTTAAGACATATAATCCTATGCCACTAATTACAATTCAAACAAATGATTATGTGGAATTTTTCTTAGAGGAAGTAGCTAGTGGAATGGAATTTAGACACCCACTTTGCATTACTTTTGAACGTAGATCAATTTCAGCAGTTCCGGTGGATAGACAACCTTCACCTCATCCTTCATGGGAAAAGAGTCATGCTTTCTCTAGTTATGTGCCTCCATCATTTCTTATTCTCAGTTCGAACAATTTTACTGTTGCAGATGAATCAGTAATTGAGTGTTTGCCTACTACACAACCGACTGACGAACAAGAAGCAGTTAATGAATTTGTGACTAGAGTTGATTGTTTGGATGAGCCACCATTAGTTGTTGATTCGGCATTAAGAGATAATACTCCAGCTACTATAAGTTCAAGAACCTCAAACAATGCACATGTGCCCAGAATAAATTTACTTGCTAGTAACAGTAATTTATTATCAACAGAAGTTAGGTAGTGAATATTATCACTCAAAAAAAAAATGGGCATCTCCTTACTCAAAGTTCAAACCAAAGCTACCAAGAACAACAACCCTTTCATTTTCTCTATCTCTGCAATGCTTTAATAGAAAAAGGATGCCATGATCAGGAGACCATGACGACGAACCCGAAGATGCCAACACCAGGGATGACTGAATCATGATCGCCAAGTAGAAGAATGCCGACCACTGAGCTTTGCCATTGACCCACAAACAACTTTAGTTTGTTCGAGCTGCAAATGAGGTATGAAAATGACTTATTACAGTGCAAGTTACAGTGCAAGTCAGATTTTTTTTTTAACTAGAATTAATCAATTTGGCAAAAAATGAGTAATGGGTCTTAATATTTTGAGAGTGTCTCTGTTGCTTCCATTTTTTTTCCATCAATGGGTGTTAGGTGTAGGTTAATGATTTTCGTAAATGCATGCTCACTTGATTTTGATTGAAGATGGCTTTAGCTATATTATGTTGCCTTATGAATGATTGAAAATGGGTATGAAAACTTTTTATTTGTTTAAGCTACCGCCACTAATTGTTGAACAGGGATTCATGTTAGTTTTTGTTAAATTACATATGTAATTAAGTGTTGGAGATACCTTGAAGTATATATTAATATGTTGAGGATACTTGATTTTGTTTTTTTTTTCTCCTTAATCGTGATATGTACATGAGGGTTGAAAAAATGTCATGATTTATTGCATTCTCTCGCACTGGAGCGGTGCCTCACACTTGTATGTATGATTAATCTAATATCATTAAGAAAATACAAGACAACATTGATCAATTATTGTCTGAGGGACTAACATATGAGCTGCCAACGTAAGTTAAACTATTTGGGTTATCTTCAAATTCTATTTTTGGCTTATCATAATTTTGTAGTTCTGAACCTTCCACTTGAAAATGGTGTTATTTAATTTCAATTGATGCTTTCGTAATTTTGTTTGCTACAAAGGACATTTATTTATCCAGATGCCTATGAGAGAAACTGATAGAAATCCAATATTAGTGGATACAAAGATTTGAGCATGAAACACACTTCTTGCCGAATCTCAAAAAAGAAATGCAAGGTGTGTACATTTGGATGGTTTTTTTTTTTTCGATGTGATCGCGATTAAGGATTTATTTTTTAATGAATCACGGTCTGTTTATGTTGCTGATTTTCTTATATCAACATGCCTGCTGCTCCACAGAAATGATAATTTATGTGTGTGTCTCAGAAATACTAGGATTATTGCATTATATAAAATGAGTTCAAGCTTGTACCATTTTTTCTGCAATAATTTATTTAGGTGCTTTAAAGCATATATAAGTTTCAAAGAGATTAGTCACTGCTCGGAGCAGAAAAATTTGCATACAATTATGATTTGTTCCAGAGCCAATTTGAAGTTTGTCTTGAACTCTGGAAGGGTGAGCGAGAGGCCAGTTTCACTCCATTGGAAATGCTGCTATTGTCAATTTGAATTTGTGTGCCCTGCAATATTAAAGCCAGAAATCACACCTATTCCTTCGCAGGCAAACTCTGATAAGACACCGAGCTAGGAAAAAAAAAATCTGACTTCATTTCTCCGTATAGAGCTTCCTCATTAAAGTGAACTAGTCCCGCATTCGCTTCCAGCAAAGAAGCCATATTTTTCCTACTTTATTGTATATTTGTTGATTCATTGTGTGTTTTCATATAATGTATGTTTATCATGTAACTTCAGCATTTGTTGTAGGTTTCATTGTTGTGATTTCATATTTATTATTATTTTTTTTTATTAATAAAGGGCTCTAAAAAGACGGGAATGTGCAACCCCAGAGACATCATTGTTTAAGATGCTAAACATATTTAACGAAATAGATTGAAAGCAATTGAGGCCTAAAGGAAAAGATAAGCTATAAGTAGCAAGAAAATATGTTGCTGCATTTGCTTCCCGGTAATATATGGTTTATTTGAATAACCCAATCACGGCGGATAAGCTCTTGGATGGCTTGGATTAGAGAAAGATGCTCATTAATGGTGGGGCTTGAATTAGAGACTAACTACAAGATACACTTGCTGTCCACTTCCACTATCACCCAGCGAAAGCCATATAGCCAAGTTATAGATAACCCATGAAATAAACCCCAAAGTTCAGCAGATGTTACCATATTTATTATTCTTTAAACAGTAGAGTATTATATCTATAATCCATTTTCAGAACTCACAATCTCTCTCTCCCCTAAATTCGTTTCCGTTTCTCATTATACTTTTAGTTGTACTTGGATGTATATCATTTTTTTTCAACTCAGGGGTATTTTGGTCATTTAATCAAGCAACAAACGGTCAAATAAATGGTATTCTAACTTCAAGGGAGGTGATTGAGAATACGTGAATATAATCTATCAAACTGAGAATACCTAAAACCTCAGGGGAGGTTTCTGATAATTACCCTTAATTTTCAAATTCACACAGATTTTTCTTGGGAAATTTACGAAAATAACCATAAAATTTTTGCTATTTTCACAATTAACCCTCTCAACTTTTTTCTATCAACATTAGCCAAACACACGCTTTTCTCCCCAAATTACCCTTCTTTACGAACGAAAAGAAGCTTGGTGCGACATGCCCAAGTCTTGGTGCGACAGGCACCTGTCGCACCAAGCTTTGGTGCGACAGGCACATGTCGCACCATGCTTTGGTGCGACAGGCAACCTGTCGCACCAAGCTTTGGTGCGACAGGCAACCTGTCGCACCATGCTTTGGTGCGACAGGCAACCTGTCGCACCAAGCTTCGTGCGACAAGTTGCCTTCTTCTACCTCAGTATTTGTTTGTTTTCGCCAGTCCTTTCGTCTTTGTTCGTCTCTTCTTATTCGTATGTAATATCTTCTTCTACCTCAGATCGAATCTCATCCGACAACCCAAACAACAAAACAAAATTAGCTTTTTAATTCTCCAAAATCCAATTTCGGAATTCAAATTCCCCAGGATTTTCCATCAAAAGCCACGTTGCGAAATGCTAGGCAAGTTGTACGGAGACCTACCTCCACCCTTCGATGAGGACAAACCCACCAACACGACCACCACTGTCTGGTCAATTTTCGCACCACCACAGACCATCCTCAAGCCCCAATCCAAACCCAAAACCACCCAAAATTCTCTCCCGACTAGACCCCATTCCTCACCTACAATCGCACCTTCCGCCGACGACGTGGTAGCGCTGCCGCAACCGGCATTGGTCGACGTCACTTCGACCGTAATCGAGGAGCACGACCCCGCTAGACCGAACAATTACGAGGATTATAGGAGAGAGAAGAAGAAGAAAGAGGTGGATGCTGAAATTAGTAGAGGAAGGCAAGAGGAAGAGGAAAGGGAGATGAGAGAGAGGGGTAATTTGGTCTCAACGGTTCTTTTATGGCTAATGTTGATAGAAATTTGTTTGAGGGGTTAAGATGGAAAAAACTAAAATTTTTATGGTTATTGGTGTAAATTTCCCATTTTTCTTCCCCGACACGGCAGAAATGCTTGGGAAGCAGCAGAAAGTTTTGTCAAAAGTCAGTAAGCAATTTTTAATATGGAATTATTTATCCGCGGTAACCGGAGTCATTGTTTTGTTTGTAGATTCTGGTAAACTTCCTCCTGTACAACGCAGTTCCTAGTAGATTCGTCGTCAACAACACTCGTCGCGCAGCCACTCGAGTGGAGGACGGAGCTCCATTCGGAAAAGTAAAGAAAACGCAACGCTAGTTAGACTTTCTTTTACTAGTCATTCTTTTTTGGTTTTTACAGTCGCAACCATTTCAAATCTTTATTTTAAGTCTTTAACAACATCATCCCTACGTGTATATATTTATAAAAAAAAAAAGATTATAATAAATAAAAAAAGAAAGAAAAAAAAAAAAAAAACACCAGCAGGTCGAGACCAGAAGAAAGAAGAAAGAGAGAAATGGCTGCGACGGTTACTCATGTTGCTTCTGCTGTTGTGGTTGAAGAAGAAAAATCACAATCGCTGCAAGAAGAATTGTCGCTCCCAATTTTACTCGCCGATCGAGTCATAAAATCGGCTCAGGAAGCCGAATCCTCCAAACAAGAATGCGCTGAATTGAGAAAGCAAGTGGAGCGTCTCTCGCAAATGCTCCGCTCCTGCGTCCGCCTCGCCACCTCATCACAGCCCCTCTACGAACGCCCCATCCGCCGCGTCGCCGCTGACGTCGCCAAGAACCTCGACCGCTCCCTCACCCTCGTCCGCCGGTGCAAGCACGCCGGCGTCCTCCGCCACGTCTTCTCCATCACCACCAACGCCGACTTCAAGAAGGTCTTCTCCCTCCTTGAATCTTCCATCGGCGACATGCGCTGGCTCTTGACCATCTTTGACTCCGACGAGGTCAACCTCTCTCTCCCGCCCATCGCCAGCAACGACCCCATCCTCGCCTGGGTCTGGTCTTTCATTTCCACCATCCAGATGGGCCAGATCAAATCCCGCGTTGACGCCGCCAACGAACTCGCGTCCTTGGCGCGCGACAACAACCGTAACAGAAAAATCATCGTCGAAGAGGGCGGAATTCTACCTTTGCTAAAGCTCCTCAAAGAAGCCGCCTCGCCCGACGCCCAAACCGCCGCCGCCAACGCGCTCTTCAACATTGCTACTGACCAGGAAACGGTGCGTTTCATTGTTGATGTTTTAGGGGTTCCCATAATTGTTAGTGTCTTGGGAGAAGCTCCCGTGAAAGTTCAAGTTGCCGTCGCTAATCTGGTGGCGCGAATGGCTGAACTCGATTCAATTGCACAAGAGGAATTCGTTAGAGAGAATGTTACGAGGTCGTTAATTTCGTTACTGTGTATGGATATAGCGTTGGACTTGCCTAAACCTGAGTCTGCTAAGACTACCATTCATTCACTTGTTCAAATGAAAAAAGAAATGACAGAGAGGTCTACAAATGTAACCAATAACTCAGATGGTAGCAGTCGCGGTGGGCATGGGCAGCATTATAATAAGAAGGATAAGGAGTTAGAGACCCCGGAAGTGAAGGCTAAGGTTCGGATTGCATGTGCTGAGGCTCTTTGGAAGTTGTCCAAGGGATGTTTATTGTGTTGCAAGAAGGTTACAGAGACAAAAGGCCTGCTCTGTTTGCCCAAAATTATTGAGATGGAGAGAGGGGAGTTGCAGTTTAATTGTTTGATGACTATTATGGAGATCACTGTGGCGGCAGAATCCAATGCTGAGCTCAGACGCTCAGCTTTCAAGACTAATTCTCCAGCAGCAAAGGCCGTTTTGGACCAGCTTTTGAGATTGATTCATGAAGAAAGTGATGCCATGTTGCAAACTCCAGCTATTAGGTCAATTGGTTGCTTGGCTAAAACTTTTCCTGCAAAGGAGAAGAGAATGATTGGCCCTCTGGTTGCTCTGCTTAGTAATAGGAATGTGGATGTGGCAACAGAAGCAGTTATTGCCTTGAGCAAATTTGTGTCCCCCGATAATTTCAATCGTTCAGAGCACTCAAAGGCAATTATTGAGTTTGATGGTGTTCCGCCTTTGATGAGGTTGTTGAAGATTAGTGATCGAGCACAAGTGCATGGACTTGTATTCTTATGTTACCTTGCATTGAGTGCGGGAAATAGTAAGGCTCTTGAACAAGCCAGGGCATTGAATGCTCTCGAGGGAGCAGCTCGTACCGTGTTACCTCAACATCCTGAGCTGAGGGATTTGTTCGCTCAAGCAATATACCACCTCACTCTTTATCAGGCTGGAAGCCATCCTCACAGACAAACTTATGCACCGTAGATGCCTCTGTTTGAGCAGCTAGTTATTTCATCCTTCACATTTACTACTTGTGTTGTAAAATTGTTTCATTATTTGTGAATGGAAGGCAAAAAATGTATGATGATAGCACCAGAGATATGTTTTTAAAAAAGAAACTAATAAGAATAATAATAATAATAATGTTAATCAGTTGCCTTTACCTGTATTTGTTTGTCTGTAAAAATGTATCTGTAGTTGGCAGTACATAATTCAACAGGATTTTCTGAATGTGATGCCGAAGAAATAACGCATGTTTGGGCAGAAGAGGTTTCTGCTGAAGTAATTGGAGCTAATAAGTTTGTTCTAAGTACTGTAGTTGTGGCTTCTGCTCTTTGTCCTCAAAACCTATGCTGGTTTGAGATCCCTGAATGGCTGGCCGCATATTGCTCAAATATATTTGTAATCCCATTGACATCCTGAGTCAGAATGTGGCTTTGAAGTTGATTTGACTTTCGAGCAGTTAAGTTGTCTCAAGAGCAATATTTCATATTTTCATCAGTCTATTGCATCCATCACATTCACTCCTGTAAACAATAAGCACAGATTACTCTTTCTTTCTAATAGCTTCTGGGCTTTTGTTATGTTACATATACATGATTATGTAACAGCCGTTAGATTTTCATCTAACAGTTGTGGAAATAACATGATTTTATTATTTTATATTTTCACAACCGTTGGATGAAAATCCAACGGCTGCTACATAATCATGTAACATACATGATTCTTCTGAATAAAAGTAATATACCAACTGTTGTTTGTGACATTAAGACCTTGCAGATGATGTTGTCCTTGTTGCTTGCAAGAGTGATTTAGAGAATTCCATTTAATTCATTAACGTGAATTCTTGAAGATTGTGAGTAGAGGATTTTTAGAATTCATAAAAAATAATACAATCAACTAATGCATGTATGATATATGTAATTCAATTTAATGTAACTACCACTTGCATGATAATTTTTCAAAATAAATGCACATATTTTATAGCATCATTTACTTGTATAGCTGATATGATACTTCTAATGTATTCTGCAATATGTTGAGTAAGCGCATGGCTGCCATTGAGAGTAAAATCATAGGCTCGAGCCATAGTTGCGCATTACTTCTGCCAATGCTTCCCCCACACCCTCCCCCCGGGGGGGGGGGGGGGGCGGATATGATGCAGCATTTCTGTTGCCACCACCGATCCAATTTTTCACATACAATAGTTGTTTCCCTTTCTGGAATTCCGCATCCTTTGTAGTTTGTACTGCCCATTTTATTTTTGATCCACAAAATCTAACGATGATTGGATGGGCCGGGCTGAGCTTCTTAGAGTTTTCGTTTCGGGCCGGATCGGCACATTCTAGTTGTTGATAAACATCCTAGAGTTGGGCTTTGACCCCTAAAAAATAAAATGACGTCATAATAGCAATGGATTACGAAGACCATGCCTCCATGTATCGTTTCTAAAGTAAAAGAGGTTCATCAGCTTATTGAACTTGAGTTTCGTTATGTGTACCATGTAATGCAAGTCACAAATCCATTAATTATGATTCGATACATCTGTCTTCCGCTTAATCAAACTTCAAACATAAACTTTATCTTTGATTGGTGTCACTCAGAGTCTCAGAGTCAAGAACAGTCCAGCTACTTTGATTAGTTAATTTATTAGTAAGCTTTTTTTTTTCTTTTTTCTTTTTTTTAATGAATGTACTTCGCCTGGATATTGTTTCACTTCAGAGACTCTTTTAAGTAGTCTTTATCAACATTCAACAACAAAATAAAGGGATTTTTTTTTCTTCATTATATTGAAAATAGCATACATTTCATAATACAATAGATTCTTCTTTCTGTAGTTGTTCTCTCTTCTTTAATTTCAGTTTCCAACTATGGAAACAATATCGAATCAATTGTCTTACTCCACCTAACTCCATTCATTAAACCAGCAAATATAACAAACTGTATAAAGGCTTTAGAGAGAGAGAGAGGGATCTTATGGAGCAAGAAAGCGATTATACCCAGCTAACTTAAAAAATTATATATCTAAATGCTAAACAAACAATCATGAAACATGCATTTAGAAGCTTTCTCGTTCATATATCCAATGGGGTAATCAATAGTGACATGAAAAAACACTTTTCTCAGATCGAGCTGTCAATGGAACGGCTAGCTTATCTTTAATAAGAAGCTAGCTATTAACGTTGAACTTAAGAAACAACCAGATGTTATTTCATTTTAAAAATGTAGTTCCTTGCTCTTTAATGTTTAAGGCCATTATAACTGTTAAACCTAACTGCGATTCAATGGAGCCTCAATAATTATCATTACTGTCAGGAATTTGAAAGAGTGTGACTCTCACTCACACACGACGATTCCTTAATCTGCAACAACATGCTAAACTAAGCAATATATAAAGTCATTAGCCGTTTTCCCAACACCACCATTAGAGCTGAGGACTTAGGCTTTGCGTCTAAAAGAATTACATAGGGAATGGAAAGCGATGTAAATTAAACGGTGAAGCAAACTCTAATTAAGAATTCATAAAATTACGCGAGGAAGGTACCTTCATGATTACTCAGAATTAGTGTCATTCCTTTTACATTTCCCGCATGGAGTTCCGGTAGCTGAGGGGTCCATTTCATCACATCACATGTTCTCAGAATATTTTCATAACACTGTTGAAAAACATTTCGCCTTTTGCAGCTTTTGTTTTCTAGGCAGCAGAGGCCCCGAAGCTATAAATAATTAGTGGAGCAAATTAATTCTTGAGTTGTTTTCCACGTTAATTAGTAAAGGAAAGTCTCATGGGCTTATAATTAAGTTAAAATTAGGATTGGTCCTTTCACCTAATATACTAATCCTTTGATTGAATACTTATAAATCCTAAGCGCTTCCACAACCTTTACGTTTCTTTCCTTAGACTAAGGATAACCAATTGCAACACATGATGGACCGCCGTGACTAAATGGGTTACTGGGGCGTCCATATTGTGTGCATGTACGTTTCATATTTACGTGCCCTTTTCACTAAAGGCTAGGACCAAAAATAAATAAATAAAAGCTCATGTTCAACACATTATACTGGTTACCCTTTTATCATATAGCCTTTTCACTTAAACAAAAATTGATGATTATTACTCACACTATTTGATTATTGATGCTATTTGTTAGAGATTAAAACTTCGATCGCCCTTGTCAGTTCAGTAATGCGATTGGTTTATTTCCGACTTTCGATGCGCTATCATTAGTTATAGCATGCCAATTGAAGTTGACGAACACCGTTGTTTGACCAATCAAAAGGTTAATTAAAAA
Organism: Citrus x clementina; assembly: GCF_000493195.1. Lineage (NCBI taxonomy): Eukaryota > Viridiplantae > Streptophyta > Magnoliopsida > Sapindales > Rutaceae > Citrus > Citrus x clementina. The sequence continues at coordinate 3,524,413 of NW_006262339.1, read as the reverse complement.
TTGAAGCTTTTTAACCAAAGTTGGTCAAAGTTGGTTGGTGGTAGTGGTTTGGCACTCTCACTTCTTAAAAGAGGTCAGGGGTTCAAGTCATGCTTTCGTATGAAGTCACTACTTTGGCAAGCACTTTACTCCTTACGGGCCGACTTAGTGCGAGCGGGAATTAGTCTGGGTTGTGGTACGGGTTTAAAGGTACCTTCCATAGTTAGGGCCCACTAAGGACCACCTCGTGGTTCAGACAAAAAAAAGAAACTAAAGTTTTTTCTTTAATTTTTTTTTTGTAATAAGTACCTATTCACTTTGTTTGATTAATTTAATTAAAAGGTAAAGCCTTTTACTACATAATGTACTTGTTTCATTTACTTACTATATCCCTTACACAATGCAAGTGGGCATACTTGTTCTTTAAGGGTCTAATAATTCAAGTGATTTCAAATAGTTTTATTTGATTGGTACGACTATTTAAATTTAAATTTTTAAAAAATAGGAGTTTGAAAATTTGATAATGACAGTTACCAAATATTTTTAATTATCACCATATAGGAATGCAGCGAATGCGATAACCACTTGAAATAACCATTATTAGTTATTGATAAACTTAAATAGCCATAAGCTGTTAGCCAATTCAGATTTATACAAAATTTCCACTCTTCCTATTTTGTATTTCATCATGTAGATTTTTGCCATCACATAATGAAATTAGTGTTAATCTACAAGTTGGATTCGCAAAATTGGGCCATTAATCAGCTAGCTTCAAATGTTGAAAAGTATATATGAACAACTTGTGTTAGTGGTCTGGTCACAATCCATGCATTCCAACTTTAGAGTGGTGCAACAATTTTAGTTAAATGGAGGGCCGGCTTGCTTTTTTGAGTAATAGAAAGAGCAGAGGTACAATTATGGGAGGAACAAAAATGGTACGTACTGGGGATTAATATTATAAAAGTATCCAGCTAATGGGCTTTCCATTTTCAAGGACATGTGGGGGAGAGAGATCATACAGAGATTCCAAAGTGGGTTTTGTTAGGTATCTGTTCATCAAGTCCCTCAAACTCATAGTTGATAATGACTTTTACATAGTCTTCGATATCATCATTTGAAAGAGAGAGAGCTGTTGCTGTTGTTGCTGCATTGTGCCTCATTGCCATTTGTTGGTGTGTCGTGATGCTCATTCATAACCCATCCATAGATTATGTAAATTCCAATTGCAAATGGGTGTCTCTCTGTTACAAATTGCAGCAGCTTTTTATGCCATTTTCAAATGACCCACCACCAGCAATTGTACTAGGTATATTTACTAGCTACTTGCATGAAACCGTTATATATTCGGTTTTAATGGTACTGTCTTTAATTTGCATTATTTATATATGGCCATTGTAATGATATGGGAAAGGAATATTAAATTGAATTGCTTGCCTGCATTTGTATACAGTGCCTTGGAAGTTGGAACCATTAGTGAAGGTTGAACATACAGTTGCATATTGCCTTTGCCTTATCTCTCCAATAATGGAAATGGAAAGGCCAGCAAGCAAATTTTACAATTTTGGACGGACACACAATCCATGGCTGGAGCAAGCAAAGAGGATCAGATGACAGGAAATCATGCAGCTTCTTGGATATGACTATATGCATGCATAGCCATATATAATCTTGTTATTATAAATCTCTGCCAGCGATAGATTCAAAAAAAAAAAAAAAAATCACAATCCAAATCTACCCCACCTTGCTAGCTAGCTATCTGAGTAGTTTATACACACACATACAAATTCAAACATTCAATTAATAATACACCAATATATATCATGTGTTTAATTAAAATAATATATTGAAGAAGTACTCCAAATTTTGCCAACAATTAAGAAAAGACTGGAAGTGTTTGGTACAGTTTGTGGGGTTCAGATCAAATAATCAGATCAACTTGTTTGCTGTTAAAAGCAGTTTAGCTTACGACAGAGACAACAAGAAATGAAAATGGCACCATAACAGCACACGATAATGATAATTAATTAATTAGTTAGATACCATACCAAATAAGGATTAATTATTATAGTAATTAATTTTCACTCTTCAAACTTTATGATCATTATTCAATCTTCCCCAAACAGGCCAATACAAGAAAATTAAAAAGGGAAAAAAAAAAAGAAAGAAAGAAAATGTCATGAACTCAAACCTTTCAGTGGGAGTTCAATTTCTGTACTATCAACATGTGTGCGTGTGTTCAACTAGAGGGACAGAGAGAATATTAAGAAAGGCTGGAAAAAAAAAAAGAATTTACAGTTCAAATGTGGTTGAAGATATCAAAATTAGCTGCCGTTAGATCTTCTGAAAGCGACGTTAATGGATAGCTACTGAAATCTACTGAGCTCGGAGTATGAAGCTGCCCTTCCTGCCATGGACTTGGTGTAATTATTTCTTCGGATTTGATGATCCCATTGACCTGAAACTGATGAAACATTGAGTTTAGTTTGTTCTCACTGTCCCACGAGAATGCTGATGCTGATGCAGATGCATTTTCCACCAAATTGTTGATTTGAAATCCACTGTAATTGCTCATATTTGAACTGTTGCTAGAACTTTCCTTTGCTTCATTCAAGAAGAAGGAACTTACTCTTGATCCTGAACCAGAAGCATCAGAAAAATCAGCCATCCCCGACACATTTCCATGATGGTCAAAGGAAGCTGTCAAACCTGGGGCAATTGAAGAGAACGTAAAGTTGGAACTCGTATCGAATTGATTCTCATGAGGTTGATATTGTGATAAAAGATTCGAGTTATCATATCCGCTTTGATGATCAACGCCACCTGCTTGGAATTCAAAAGATGAAAACGGATCATACGGATGTTGGTTGTTCCAAAATTGGTCTTTCGAATCGTCCGGTAATCCATTTCTATAGTAAGATGATGAATGATCATTAGCAAGAAATATTGGCTCTTGTGCTGTGAAAGTCGAAACATTACTAGTACTACTGCTCGGTAGCGGCCCTTTAGAGTGTGGCATTTGCAAATAAGCCTTATCTGTACAAGCACTACTAGGAGTATTCCTGTCCTTTTCTTCTTTCACTTCAATTTCAATAATATCGGCTATTGGCTTGTGGGTTGTTGGGTCTATGCCTTGCTTCATCAGCTTCTTCTTCAAACATGAATTCCAGAAGTTCTTTATCTCATTGTCTGTTCTTCCTGGTAACTGCGACGCAATCTGAGCCCACCTGATGCATTTCACAAAACCAAGACCATTAAACTTTCAAAAATATATACTCAAATAGAAAAGCAAGAGTGCCCACTGGTTACTTCGTTGTATTCAGAATTAAAAGAAAAAAATTAAGCACCTGTTTCCAAGAACTTCATGGAGACTGATAATGAGATCCTCTTCTTGTTGTGAGAACATTCCTCTTTTGAGGTCAGGTCTCAAGTAATTTATCCATCTCAACCTACAGCTCTTTCCACATCTTTGCAAGCCTACAAGAATCAATCAATTTATCGCAACATTCATAATTAAATATTCATCCCGTACACCCGATCATAAAATTAAAAATACATATGAAACAGTGAATTAATACCAGCTAGCTTAGGGACTGAACTCCAGCAGCCAACACCGAATCTTGTAATGTAATTGTACAGCTTCTCATCTTCTTCAGGCGACCACAACCCTTTCCTTAACTTTTGCTTCACACAGCACGAATGGCGTCCCATCTTTTCGATTTGTAAGTTTGCACAGGCGTTACAGATTGAAAATTAATTAAAGTAGCTAGCTTTGCTGCCAGCCGCTAGCGTGATATATATCACTACTCCAATGATCCAAATATATATGTTTGTGTGTGTTTTGTAAGTTTAATTGAACAGGGAATAAAGAGTGAAAAAAAATGAAGAATAATTTTTGATGATTTAAAGACAAGGGGACTGAATCATACTTAGAGTTGAAGTTACAGAGAGAGAAAGGGCTTGCTGGGGATGGTGAAGCAATCAAGTGGTTTTTACGCAAATTTGGTGCTTCTGCCTTTTTTGCATTGCACTGGATTGGTTTTTAAGATATCTCGATCTCTTCAAAATGAAATACAAATTAGAAAGTCATTTACATGAGAACAACTCCATAAACGTGTACTTATGACTTATACTGTCAGATCTCTGTGTTTTTTTAAATTAAATAACGCATATTAATAATGTAATTACAATTATGTCTTGTCACATGCCACAACAACATTTTTGAGGTTCAATATATAGGCTTTTATTGATATAAGTATTAGGCGTTTGCATTAATGACAACCTACCTTAATGGCACAGGACTAATGGTAAATTGGCCAATCGAGAAGAAACCGATTAATCTTTTTTATTCCAAAAAAAAAAAAGGAAAAGAAAATTCTCGTGCTCCATTTGTTTGGGAATTTCATCAAGAATTTTATACCGGTTAATATAAATAAAGCTAAAAATGTTGTCAAAATGTTTTTTTATGTACGAGGCAAAAGCATTCCACAAGTGCTTTTTCATAGAGCACTAGTGTCGTGTATAGTTTCACAAGAAAATGTTCATTTTTGATGCATGAAACATGGATGCCTGGGACGGAAGTTTTTTTTTTTCTATCTTTTTTGTTGCCATGTATACCCATCAAAGCAAACATCTCAAGTCATTTTCCCTTATCTCTCGTGAGAAATTTCTTGGGAAATCTTTTTTTTTTTTTTAATCTCGTTTTACTTGTTGAAGAAATGGAGCGATTTTTTTTCTTTTCTTTTTCCTTTTGCTTTGCTTACCATCAACCCTAAAGCAGTTCAATGCATTTGATTTATTAATTTATATATCCACCAAGATCATGTAAAATGTGATGTACTTCGCTTTCATATGTATAAAAGAAGGAAGGGAAAGGAAGACATTTTGCTAGCTCTCTTCAAAATTTGCATTTTCCACTGGACAGCCGACACAAGTTCTTGGAGAAATGAGCACTGCATTCTTGTATTTTGATATGACTCTTCATCATACTCGTAAATCAAACCTTCTAAAAACGGATTGATGCTGCCCGCGTGGCGAGGTAGTATACATTACTTTCACATTCTAGAAAAGGCCCCCGTCTGCAATTAAGCTTCAATGATTGCAGAGTTGATGGACGTTTCCATGACCGACAGTGACACGTAGGACGGAATAAATGCGAAATTTATCTTGGAAAATACGTAGCCAGCGTGTACACAGCACAACCTCAAATCAAATCCACATATGGTCAATCACTACAGTCATTGGCTGACCCTATTTTGTTGGCATGATTTCACATTCAGTTAATGATTCTATGCTAATGCACCGCCGCACCACCTAACCTCGGCAGTGATCCCGATCCCCTCTTACTCGATCAGACGGCTGAGTTTTAGGGCGTCGCATTTATGTATTTGACGATCAGTTGAAACTCACCTCAAATACGAAAGAATAATGATAGATATCTCAAATTTTTTTTATCCTAAATTCAATCTAAACTAATGTGTCATTAATTGAGTGGTTGATAATTTTTTAAAAGATTCAATTAAATCGATTGTATTATTTCACCAATAAATACCATATCATTTGAGATAATTTTTAGATAAAAAAATTAATATATATAGTACTACTCAATAAAAAATGATCAGGATTCTCTCCTGATCTGATCATGTTCTGAGCAAATAAGTTCAATTGTTGATTGATAGTTAATGAATAAAAAAATTTTAAAAAAAATTAAATTTTACCCATACACTACCACTAAAAGACACATTACAGCAGATCTTGAAAAACTCATAAGGATCATATAAGGAGATTCCAATAAAAAATTAGTTTGGCTTTTGGGCCATGAAGATCTTGACTCGTGTGAAAATTAGCTTGTCGGGAAGTGAAAGAGATCATCATCATATCGTCAGCGTTGGCATTAGTATGAAATTATTAGTATGAGACAATAATGTTCAAACTAATTATGACTTTGTTTACTCTCCATTTGTTTAATCTAAACCACAATTAAAACTTAAAAAAAAAACTACGATATCTATATTCATACATCGGTAACCTTTGTGGTGGTAGCCGCCCATGTGGAATTATTTACATGTCCATTGTCTCCTATAATCTGATATTTTCACATTTTAAATAAAGATAACGATTTTCAAGTTCTCAATAAAAATAACCTTGCACCAAATACGATCGACTCAATACGGTGTCGTTGTAAATCCGGTTATAAGTAATCACAATATTATGTGTATGCGTGTGCTGTGGATATAAAAAAAAAAAAAACAATAATGTAATCGGCAATTTATTGATATTGATACTACCTGAAAAACTCACTTGAATCCGTTTTGAGCAGTTATCTCATTAAGGACAATAAATTAAGAGTACTTGTTAATAAATAAACGTTGATTCATTGGATGTTGTTTTAGTGTAAGTTTTAATAATTTTAAATTCATGAGATGGATTGTTCTTAAAGGAGAAAAAGATATGTCACTTGAAAAAATAGCTAAATATCATTGATGACCAATGTTGAAGGTCTGAAAATAAGATTAGGACCGTCTCCTGATCTGAGTACTCCTAATTTTTTACAAATTTGTGCCACCTGTGTTTTAGTATTAATGGATGGTTATGATTTAAATACTCTTTCTTTTTAATTTATTAACCATACAAAATTTGTTCAGATGAAGATCAAAACAGGAAAGGATCTCAATCCCTAAAAAAAACTATAAATTAAATATGAAAATTGGTAGGAATAACAGCCCAATATATATATATATATATATAATACAGCATTTGACCAGAAAAATCATTAATGTAGTAAATCACCGACACAGATTACGATTACCTTATTATTTATTCATTTTTATGAAGTACTAGGTCTACGTTCGTTACAATTTCTCATTCGATATTATCTTGCTAAGGATTAGCTTACTAGGGATCTTCTTCCGATCAGTAGTATGAAACCTATTACAAGCATCCAAAACTCATCAACCGAACATCACGAGAGAATCCATAACACGCAGCATTAATTATCTTCTGCCTACAAATTTGACTCGTTTAAACCCCAATAATAAGAAACGTAAAAACGAAAACAATAAAACGGCCTCCGCGTGGATCATTTAGCTAACTAAGCGAGCTACTAATACACGCTATTAATTCCCATACGATATTAAGTTTTAGTTTCAATATAAAAGTCAACAAATGAATATAAGGGCTGGAAAAATGAGGACCTAACATACGAAATGAATAAAATGAATAAATTAATAAGGTTTCGTTTAGACAGAAATCACCAACCGGTTCCTTAAAATTAAAGTCAATGATTTTTTTATTTTAGAAAAAGGAAAAGGCAACCTAAAGCTGCTTCACTGGAACTGGTGGTAATTAGTTGGTGAGGAGAGGAGTTATGACGCTAATTCTGATTACTTAAGTTGACAATCAAACGAGCTCATCATTTCGCTTTGTTAATTACTAAGTTGACCGAGTGGTCACATTTTGATTCATGAATCGTGAGCTGCGCCACTGCACAAGTGCAGCCCCTCTACTGTACTTCACAGTCGCAGCGAGCCCATATTAGTTGTCGTTTCATTTGGGTCTTTTCGCGTATTACGTTCGCTATCAAAGAACACAATCAAGCGTGTAAACGGTCATGAAAGAAGAAACCCTAGATTTTTATATGAGGATGATATTTTATTGTACAAGGCAATGGCAATGGCAATGGCTATGGCTATAGCAACGTCACGCCCCGATACATCACCAGTCAGTCTGCACAGAGAAATTAATGGACATATTTGTGATTCTATAAGCTTCAATGTCTTGCCATGGCGGCCCATACTATAAACTCTTGCCACGTAAGAGCCCGTGTGGGCACGACGCCATCATTGTTCCCCGACAAAGACCCCATCTCCAACGTGTTTTTACTCGCGGGTCAACCTGTTCGGTTCCCCCAGTCTATTATTTTCTGTTGCGAGTGTCAGTGTTAATTAATCGCCATTTGTTGTTTCTAACTTTATTATTATTTTTCAAAAATTCTGAAAATTGAGATTCAGATGAGAAATGAACCTTCTCTCGTGCTTACATAAAAGGACGACGCTGAAAGATGTGCTGTGTGCTTTTTGCTCCAATATTGATATTAGGAGCCATGCACATAAATTAAATTAAAGCTATCTTTTCATTCAAGTCAACTTAATCATATATGTTGTTTAGGAGAAAAAGCAAAACACTCAATTATAAATAAACAAATGTTGGTCATATGTAATTATGTTGAATTTCGAATATCAAGGATTAAAGCACATTAAGTGAACTTTTTATGCCATAATCCTCCTTTGAATATTTACATCGTTTTATTAGTGTTTAACAGTTGGGTTTTACTTTCTTGAAAATTTTTGCACAAAAGAAACGGAATGAGACTTTGAAGAAATCCAATACAATGATGAATAGCACCCTTAAAAATATTCACTAGCTTTCTGACAAGGGGTGGTGGAGCTACGTTTACACACGCAAACCTTGAAAGGGGGAAAAGAAAAAGAAAAACACTTATTTGTCTTTCTAAAGTAGAAAATGAGACAGCAATATATGGATAACTTTTCATTTTCCTATAATAGAAATTAGAGTTGTCTAATTTAAGTCTTGTGAAAAAAATTAACACAAAGCTCAACATCATTGGATTGAAGTACTCAATTTTTCTCTACTGTCTAAAAGGTTGATCTAGCTAATTGAATGTATCTACAATCATTATTTATAATTGCTCTTTAATTAAGATAGACCAAGTACAATAGTAGTGATACTATGCTTACTCCACTTGGATATAAAATTTTTTTTACAATTGATGTGTTACTAATTATTTATTGTCACGTGTATGATAATAATTAACTTAAGAGAGATTGTCAATTTCCCCCTTACTGTAACCAATATATACCATTTGTCCATCTGTTGTTTTTATAATGACCAATAACCCCCTGATAGCATAAGTTTACAATATTACCCTTATTTTCAAATACCCTTTTATTCATTTTTATTATAAATTAAATAAATTACATGAATGGAAATCTTATAAAATAATTATTAGAAGAAAATGATTACAAAATAAAAAAGCATAAAAAATTACTATTAATTTTTTTTGTTCACATGAAAACATATATTTCTTGTTTTTAATACTTAAATTTTTTATTTAGTTTCTATTTATATGATTTATTTGATTTATAATAAATATAAATAAAATTATATTTGAAAATAAGGGTAATATTGTAAACTTATGCCGTCAATGGGGCTATTGACTATTACAAAAATAACAAAGATATAAATGATATATATTGATTACAGTAAGGGGGAATTTGACAATCTCCCTTAACTTAATCATAAAACTTTATATAATATCTTTAGGGTCGATTCAATTAATAAAAGAAATATAAAATACCTTGCTATGGGGGACTAGGCATAACATTATTCGTAAAAGGAATTTACTTTTAAACCCCATATTACAAAGAAAGGGAAGTTCGTTAATCTGAATTATCTCCTCAGTATATACATATGTGGCTTGGATGATGATAGTTATATTTACTAATCATTGTGTTAACTCCATAGCCATTGTTAGTCATATGATAGAGAAAAAAAAATTAGTTTTCGTCCACACAACACGCAAAAAAAAAAAAAAAAAAGTTTTGTATACTTATTATACATAATAATATTGATTATCTTTATGGTATCTTGAGATTGAGGGGTGCATACCATACGATAAAAAATTGTGGTAACTTTCCAACAGAAAAGTAGACCATTTTCTTTCCTTTCCACGCTGGCTCAATCAACCAACAATAAAGCTTCTTTTTCAAGAGATGATGATTACAAAATGATAGTGAAAGTAAAGCTTTGGAAACCCATTTCTTTCCCTTCATACTTCGCCCAAATGATTAGACCCTTTGCCCCTCTCTCAACTTGTGTTTGTATCCGTAGAAAAATATTAGAATATTTTCTTGTCCCAAAAGTAATTTCTCCCTCCACCACGAAGGGCATTAAAACTCCATGCTATCACCCCCAACAAGGATTGTATGATATCCTAGGGTTTTGCGATGCTGAGATATAATCATATTTACAATTGATAATTCGACTTGTGTGATATTGGGCAAAGATTCATTTTCACTCATAGGATTTTATGCAATAATTCATTTCAGCCCTACATTTTAAATAATAAACTAAAATACCCTTCCGTTAATTAATTGTTAGTTTATTGTCGTTTAATCATAATTCATTGAGGTTAAAATATGATTTTCAATTAAAGAGATACAAATCATATTAAAATAAAAGTTTCACTTATAATTAAATAACATCTAACTTTCTATATAAATTTAAAATTTAAGGATAACTTAATGAAATAATAATGCACTAAACAAGATGTAGAATACATACATACATACATGTATGTATGTATATTCTCATGTACGAATGCTTATACAACTTTCCTATGGATTTATATTAACATTATATGGTGTTATAGTTAATTGAACAAAAACACACTAACACCATCTAGAATTAGTGTGAATCCATACAAAATCCGCATTCAACATTCATACCCAATATGTTGTATACATATACATACATACATACATACATACATATATATGTATATGTATGTATATATATGTTGTATATACATACACATACATACATATACATATATATGTATATATATGTATATGTGTGTGTGTGTGTGTATACTCATTAAATTTTTTGAATGAAGTAAATGATGATATAGTTTGATATAGCCATGGACTAATTGCCATTAGGAACCAACTATAATTGACATAAGTCTTTAAAGTATTAAAAGAAAAACTCAAAAACACCACCAATTTTCACGTGCATTGTGTTGAACATTTTTCTAAATTTCAACTCAATTCAAACCACTCCACCGTATCTGAGTGCGAAACATAGTAAAGTAATCTACTATGGATTGATTATTGTTGTATAATCTGCACTAGCAATATACTTCATTTCACAAATACTCATCTCCAATTTACAACTGCATCATGCATCTTTGTTGCTATAGTAAACACAAACATAATTCAAAACAATTTTTTTTTTTTTTAGGTACAAGTATAAGTGAATGTTTGTTGTTGAGATTATAGCTTCACAGTCATTACTATTTGTTGCAGAGATCAAAGTTGGGACATAAGAAACATACCACAATAATATTAACCTAACTTGCTTCTATAATTTATTTTGACATTTGCCACCACTCTTCTATGACCATTATTGCTTTCCCAAGTCAACTCATAGGATAATTCGAGAGTATACTTATACGAACATAAAAATCATGATTCTCTTTTATATTTAAGTATAGGGTTTATAGAGTTTTCATGACATCAAAACAAAGAGTTGATGGCGTCAAAATAGAGTAAGTGCAAAATAGTTACTTGAGACAAAAGTCTTTCTATCTTTTTTAAGATTGTTTGTTTAGTGGAATTAGATAACAATATCTTTTATTAATGTGTCAATTTTTATTTATTTATTCTTTTTTATTAAAAATCTTACTGTACCCTCAAAGATTTTTTATCAAATGACAGTAGATTAAAGATTAATTAACGGAAGTGCGGTTTAGATTATTGTTTAGAAAATTTGATGAAGTAAATTGTTACATCAAACTAGCAAAGGGTTCTTCTCCGTGAAATGGGTCATAGTTTAAAGGGGGGCCTCATCATCTGTCAGGTTGTCTTAGTGGGATAGATCTAATGGCATAATTGCCTTTTTGTTAGCTTGAATTTTGGGTTATTAACATTAGTTTCAACTCCCTTTTTTAAGGTGTAAAATTCCAGGATTCCCGGGTCCCCCGTGAGTCCACGTCCATCAAATGGTACCCAATCCTTTGCCTTTAATTTTCTGGTCAAAAGTAGCAATTAGAGCGCCTTGAGAAGAAAAAACCTTGCATGTCTTTTCTTGATAATGCATAAAGCTCGAGTGATAAAAGGATGTACCCTAATTTAAAGGTCTTGTCCCCAATTGATAACATTTTCTTGATTTGACACCACTACTTTTTCTTGCTGGCCCACAAACAATTTTTTCTCATTTTGTGACCCAAAATTACCTTTTAAGTTTTAATATTCGTGAATTATAAGACCATGACCATGAGGCAAACCGACGCACGAAAAGGCTTCCAATTAGGTTCGAAATTTTGATGGGGTGCTGTCGCCGACACGTCGGTCGGTTGTCCCGGTAATTTTCTTTAGAATTGTTCATTTACGGTTTTGCCTTTTATATAAGAATAATGGTATAGCCACAAACTCTCATATAAATTTATTTTATATAAATTAATTTGATATTAACCCATTAATTGAATAAAAATAAATCATATAAACTAAGAGCTATTTAATTCAATCAATTTAACCATGTCACATCAATTTATACAAAAAAAAAATTATACAAGAATTTGTAACTATATTATTACTTTTTACATAATATTTTGAGAGGCATTCGACCAAACTTTTTGACTTTACACACTCTACTCTACTGTGAGATTACGTCAAAGATTTTATTGAAATATTTTAACGCCATTTAAAGTAAAAAAAATGTGTTTGTGTAATTGTGTGTTTCGCGTGCTTCTTTATGATGGCTTTTCGCCAGCTCCTTTTTTGTGTTTATTGTTGAAAATTGATTAAAAAAAGATATAAACAATAACATGGTTTGACCATGTGGTGAATAGTAACATGACCACGTAGTAAATAGTAACACTATTTGACCACGTGGCTTGAACAGTAACGCGTTATGAACAGTAACACGATTTGAACAGTGTTATCCGTTTGGTTATAAATATAAGAGCCTTTTATAAGTTTTCATTATCCCAAATTTGAGAAGTAAGAGAATGCAAGAGAAGCATTGAGAGCTTCCAACATGGGAGGGAAATATTCTTAAGCATGTAGATGTATTGTAGAAGTATTTGGCTCATCAATATGGGCATTACAAGTTTGTTTTGTTAAGGGATATTTCTTGAGATTATGAAATTGGGGCTTGGGTGAGAGAAAATTATTTCTAAGAAAGTGGTTGTAAAATTTTCCACATAGTGAATTTTTTTTCTGATTGTCTTTTGACAACGACCATGATTTTTCTCTAGATTTGGAGTTTTCCACATAAATTTTGTGTCGTATGATTAGTGTATTCTTCATTTAATTTTTTTTTCTGTTAATTTGTTGCTTGAAAAATTGCTTGGAGTGATCTTGGGAGGAAGCTCAATTTCCTAACATTTACGAAGAGAAAGCAAAACTTTTGTTCAAAACGATTTACATGGGTTTTCACTCCCGGCTAAGTTGATATCATTGATAAGAGTGAAGCACAACCTTTATTATTTTTATAAAATCTTATTTTAAATAAAATTAAATTTCATAGCAAATAAGAATTAAGCACGCTTAAGCTCTGTTAGGCACAATTTTTTAAATAGAGCTTAATTGAGTGGTACTTTTATTAATAGAACATTTATAAGCAGATTGTTTACCAATAATATTTGAGTTCTTTTGTTAATAAGAACTTTCTTTAAAAATTATAAAACTACTTTAATAAACAAGTCTTTTAAAGTTATGTTATGAAAAAAATGAAATAAATTTGAAATAAGTTAAGAGCACTTTAAACAACTCAACTCTTCAAAAAAAAAACTCTACAACCTTCACTCTCAAAATCCTGAAATTTTAGCTCTAGCTAGTATAGACAAAATAATTTATTTGACCCTTAAAAGCTCTGCCTGAAATACATCCGAACAATAATAAAAATTTTGAAAAGAGCTTGTGAGATTTGGTTATTAGATAAGCCATATCAAATATGCACTTAAACCCTATTTGGTATAACTTTTCAAATGAAAGTTATTTAAGTAGAATTTTTATTGGTAGAGTTTTTATAAGTGGAGTTTTTACTGAAAATATTTTAGTTGTTGGTTGTCAATAAGAGTGTATTTAAGTAAAAAATGATATTTTTGAAATTAAAATAAAAATAACTGAAAAAGAGGTTTTATGAAGAGATTAGGGAGATGTCACTAATCCAACTCCACTAAGCTCGAGCGGAAACTGATTTAACATGTAATGATGATCCTAAATTGAAATAAGAAAAGTCCAGGCCCCGAATCGAAAGGGACTTGAACAAATTCCTTTAGGTCTAAACACACAATTAAAATGATGCTTTACTTTATTTGATTGGGATACTTAATTTATATATGACATATTACGTGTCATCTCTTGATTGAGTTTGTAAATTATTTATAATAAAAAATCAATTAATGTGATATACAGAAAAGAAAATTATTGTTAAACTTGTACGTTGAAATCCAACATAACTATTCGTAATAATTCTAATACTGTAAAAAATAAAATAATTTTTTTCTTTCTCATTACTAATATAATCCCTAATTTACCCTTATTATCACTTTATGTCTTTATTGTTTCACCACTTACAAGCCGAGGTAACGATAGTCAACAGAACAACAGAATCAAAACTAGTTAAAAAAAATGTAGGGGCTCACAAGATGCATTATGAATTGTGGGTAATCAATTAATGATGTAGATTAGCTTGTTAGCAATCATAGATTAAGAAAAGAATCAATAACATGAGGAGTTTGCGGAACAAAAAATTGCAGCAATAAGTAACGAGGATTGTGGTAGCACATGTGTCCAAGAGACCGAGACTAACATAGCCCTCTTTAATTAAATTTCTATGAAGTGTAGCTTTTATGACCCTTCTATTTATCTTATCAAATCCACTTGTCATTAAATTTTATTTTATTTTATTTTTTCATTTTTTAAGGAAATTGTCACAGAGACAAGTTTATAATTCAGAACTTTCGTCACAAAGGGAGAAGAAATTGGAAATTTTCATTAAAGTACTTTATTGCTTACTTCTTTAACTCTGTCAATATGAAATTAAAGAAGAATGAATTGGCAAAAATAACTTGAATTATTGTCAGCCAACAAGTATATAACCCACATACAACGCCCAAGTTATAAGAATCATGAAGACAATTTTATTTCTTTTTGCTTTTGATTTTAATGTGATGTGTGGATTGTTTGCTCTCAGAAATGTTGGTGGGCCGAGGGCAATGGGCATATTCAAAAACATGACAGGGGCAGATCAGGAATTAGATGGAGTACAACAAAGAAGTTTATTGGACTTCAGAATTTGTGGTGTGTATTTAGAAACCGGCTTTTGAATAGCTAACCTAAATCAAGCCCAGACGGTCGAGACAACTTAGGGTTGTGTTGGACCCGAAGTTGTGCTCCGACCTACACCACAGAATGCAGGGGATATACTTCACATCGTCAAAAGAAAATTCGGCCTTTTTCTTTTTTTTTTGCTTAATGAGGAAGTTTTAGGGGTGTGAAAAGATAAACTCTTCGGACAGTTGTACTTGGGCTTGAAAAAGGCCACTTTCACAACTAATGCATTGATTCCGCACAGGAGAAAAAAAACACCCTGAGCAGCACACCAGGCAAATCAACTAACAATATATGTTATATAAAAAAGAAAAAAGAAAAAAGAAAAAAAAAACTAACAATGTATGTAAATATTTTTTCCATAAAGAAAGAAAAAAAAAAACTAATGCTATATTAGTATATATTTGTCAATTAAAAAACAACAGATATATTTTTCCTACTACGTTATATATTGTATAGCGAGTTTGCAACTAGAAGAAATATGTATTAGAGTCACAAAAAATGAGCAACACTAGGCTGGTGTTTGGTTGGAATGAGAGGAAGGGGGAAGGGAAAATAATTTGAATTTTTTTCTTATTTTTGTCGTTTGGATTGACCATAATTTATAAGCATTTAATTTTCATTAGAATTTTTATATACATCATAATGTGAAGTTTAGATTTCACACTAAAGAGTGATGAGTTCAAATTCCTCTTCTATTGTAAGTCAAAACATCTAAAATTACTCCTTCAATAATATTATCAAATAACTATTATTTACAATTTTATCTTATTGATTAAATTTTGTAGATAATTAATTTTGTATTAATAATGATTTTAACAATTTAATAAAATCACTTTACTAATTTTAATTAATTTACAAAAATAGAAATATAAATTTAAAAGTCACCATTGCCATCATCGCTGTTGAAACTAGTGTGTGCAACATCATCGCTAGTACCGTTGGACTTGTCTGCTGATGTATAACATTATTAGATTGTCATAGAAGTCAAAAATTGATTATTTTTCTTCAAATCCAATTTTATTTTTTTAAAAGTTTGAAAACTTTCTAG
>NW_006262339.1:3475028-3508149 GCF_000493195.1 Citrus x clementina | reverse complement strand
TTTTTTAATGGCAACTAACAAAATTTGGTTCTTATAATTTCCAATTCGTGACTGAAATTGTACATTTAAATTAATTAATAATATTCGAAAATCTTGTGATCTACGTTGGATTTTTTTTTTTTTTTCAAACAACTAAAACAATCTCAAGCACTTGAATGCAGCTGCCAATTTAGGTTCATCACATATAACAAACCATGGCACACAAACCAAACTATCTATGACTTGAGAAAGAGTTAAAAGTCTTTGATGCGTTTGATACTACTAAACATAACGGCAAATGCTCACATAGACATTACAATATGGAAGTTGACTTGCAGATGCAACAGGCAATACGAACAAAACCAACTTCAGGTCAATCCATGGGCTTCCTCAGCTGGTGTCAGACATATCCAAAGTGTTGTAGTTAAGAAGCTAGCTTTTCAATGAGGTCAACGTGAGTCATGAGCATTCGCCTAACAGCAATAGCGGACCAACCACAAGGCATCAAGTGCATCTCCTTTCATGATAATCAGCCTGAAGAAGAAGGTCAAGATAGGTGTCCCATTTGTTTCCAATGAGCTTGCCGCAAGCGAAGCAACGAACTGCGATTATCATCTTCCTTAAGTCTTACTTTGGAGTCGCCTCCCTCTCTCGTCTCGTCTTCTGTGAATCGTTTGTCACTCTAGAGGAAGCCTGGTGGAGGCACTGGTCCAGGTTTATGCAAAGACCTGGCCGCAATCTACATTGGATTTTGACGTACTGTTGTTATAATATGCATGAATTATTCTACATTCCATTCGTAAATCAATGTACATTTATGCTGCCATTATTAATAACGAATTACTGTGTGTTGAAATTGTAATTGAGAATGAGAATTAGAATAAATTATTTATTATTAATGTATTTATTTTATTTTAAAATCGAAATAAATTATTTTAAATTATTAAAATTATCTTAGTGGAATATTGTCATTATTTATTACAATAATTGTAAATATTATTATTCAAATTAATTAATTAATTAATAATAATAAAACTAATAAATTTTAATAATAATAATATTATTACTATTGTTACTAATAATAAATAATGAAGCACTTATTTTGCCTTATAAATATAACAAAACTTCAATAAAAACCAAAATATAAAAGTGATTAATTTAGAAATTATAAAAATTCGTAAAATGGAGAGTTAAAAAAAAATACAACTTATTTCTCAACTCCCATAAAAATTAAGTTCTCATTCCTTAAATAAAAAAATATATATATGATGTATTCACCCTTTTATTTTTAACACGTGAACACTATCAATCTTTTCCGTTCTAGATTTTGATTCCTAATCTTATAAATAAACATACGAGGTTCTTCAACCCATTGGAATTTTGAACTACTGTAGTAATTTTTTAAAAATTAAAGAAAACCAGCTCACATTAAAACCAACATTATATATAGGGAGAAATAGGATTCAGTGTTTAGATTTCTGCAAAAAGAGGGAACGGGGGGGAAAAAAAAAAAGGCATAAGAGGGAGAAGTCGCAGTTGAGCAAGATGGAGGAGCCAACGGAGGGCGCGTCGCTTGTATCAGGTCCCGATGGAAAGAAGCGGCGAGTGAGTTACTTCTACGAACCAACAATCGGCGATTATTACTACGGACAAGGTCATCCAATGAAGCCCCACAGAATCCGCATGGCCCACAATCTCATCGTCCACTACGGTCTCCACCGTCGGATGGAAGTCAACCGTCCATTCCCGGCGGGGCCCTCTGACATCCGCAGGTTCCACACCGACGAGTACGTCGAGTTCCTCGCCTCCGTGTCCCCCGAGTCGTCGGGCGACCCCTCGTTTTCGAGGCACTTGAAACGCTTCAATGTCGGGGAGGACTGTCCCGTGTTTGATGGGCTTTTTGGTTTCTGCCAGGCCTCTGCTGGCGGCTCCATTGGTGCTGCTGTTAAGTTGAACAGAGGTGATGCCGATATTGCCGTGAATTGGGCTGGTGGCCTCCACCATGCTAAGAAGAGTGAAGCTTCTGGGTTTTGTTATGTCAATGATATTGTCCTTGGCATTCTCGAGTTGCTTAAAGTTCACAGGGTATTTTATTCTTCTTCAACCTTCCCTGTTAACTTATTGAAAGATGATTTCTTCTTTATTGACTACATGGATTTGGTGTTTCTTTATCTATCTATCTATCTGTTTGATTTACTTATTAACTGCTGAGCTAAGTTGGTGTCTTGTTACTGCATTTGAATTTGATGCTGTTAGATTTGTAAGTCAATGTTTCATATGTTAGTAATGATTGTAAGCTACAGCTGCTGATGAGTTTGATTTCTGTTGAAATTAACTTATGCAACGAGGTTGGTTCTAAGATGATTGTTTTGCGTGGAAGAGACTAACTGTTTGATGGTGATTCTATGCATACCTACTACATTTTGATGTATAAAAATTTACTTTTGTCTTCACAGGTCTACTTTTCTCTCAATTTTAAATTATTTTAGCATCTTTTGCTGAGTTAGGATTGCATAAATATTGGCCATTAATTGATATAATATTTGATTCAGTTTTGCGGTTGCATATATTGCAAAATGCAAATCCTTAATGCTCTGTCACATCCCATGAGTGATTGCATCATCTCATATCTTATTTTGGAAATTTGTTTTAGAATTTCCCACCGGAATTTGTGATCTGGTGGTACTTCTCTTCTTTTTGAAGGTTGGAGGTTTGGGTCCTAATGTAATAGGATCTTTGGAATGTGTAATCAGATCTTACTTATTAGACGACAAATTACGATTTTTAAATGAAGCCTTTGTTTTGCTTTTTCTCATCTTGGAATTACTGTATGATTTTTCTGAGGATTTTGTTTCTATGTCATTTGGCAGCGTGTTTTGTATGTTGATATTGATGTTCACCACGGAGATGGCGTTGAGGAGGCATTTTATACCACTGACAGAGTCATGACTGTGTCTTTCCATAAATTTGGGGATTTCTTTCCTGGGACAGGGCATATCAGGGATGTTGGGGCTGGGCAGGGGAAGTACTATGCCCTGAATGTACCCCTGAATGATGGCTTAGATGATGAAAGCTTCCGTGGCCTTTTTCGGCCCATCATCCAAAAAGTCATGGAAGTGTATCAGCCTGATGCAGTTGTTCTCCAATGCGGAGCTGACTCGTTGTCTGGTGATAGGTTGGGCTGCTTTAACTTGTCGGTTAAAGGCCATGCAGATTGCCTTCACTTTCTTAGATCCTTCAATGTTCCTTTGATGGTTCTGGGTGGTGGAGGATATACCATCCGGAATGTTGCTCGTTGTTGGTGCTACGAGGTATCTTCCCTCTCAATCTTCTAAAAGTTCTTGAGCGTTTTTATTGGTAAAGAATGAAAAAAATCATGATAAGTTTATTTCTGTTATTGCAGACAGCTGTCGCAGTTGGAGTAGAACCTGATAATAAATTGCCTTACAATGAATACTATGAGTACTTTGGACCAGATTATACTCTTCATGTTGAACCATGCAACATGGAGAACCTAAACGCACACAAAGATATGGAGAAGATAAGGTATTCTAATTGTTTACTTCCCCATTTAATTTGCTTTCATTTTCAAAGCTGCATTTTCATATTAAATTCTTATGCATTTGTTTGAAATGTCGTTAGTGCTACTTAATGAATTTTATGTATACTGATGATGATCCAAGAAAGGGTAATTATCAGGGAATGGACTAGTTGACTATATTCTACCTTTATTCAACTGATTTTAAACAGTTAAGATATTTCTTCACTTTTGAAAAATTATGATCAATGCTAGTTGAGTTGTTTTTAATTATCTATTGTATGATACATCTTTATTCTCAGATGCGGGAGGCAAAAGGTTGTCCTTTGCAGCTGGCTGCCTGCTTTATCTTTTAGGCATAAGTTTGTTTGAGTGGATTGGAGAACCTTGTCTGAAAGGCTGATCTTGTAGTTTTTGTTTGGGAGACTGTCATTTGATCATTCTATTTTGTCAGTTTACTTGTGGGGTTTTTCCAACTCCATGGACTTTGGGATTTGTATTTGTTAAATCCAAATGGTTATTCTTTGACTAGTCATTAGGTCACATATATTTTCTACTTATTTGCTAATCTATTAATTTGCTGGTCATCCAATTCCATGAGAGGAGTTACTGATAGGTAGATCCTAAACCCTGGTGATCATTCTATGATTTGGCCAATTCTGACCATAATCTGCAGTTAATATCTTTTAAAAGTATGCACTAGTTGCTCAATCCGTCCTTCCATCTCCTGGGCTCAAATTTGCTTTATTTTCATGGACCATTGTTGTCTGAGACTTTTTGTGACAAATATATTTTTTCCAGGAACACACTACTTGAGCAACTGTCGGGACTAATTCATGCCCCCAGTGTACCTTTTCAGACAACACCAGCCACTACCCAAGTTCCCGAAGAGGTTAGTAGCCAGTGCCAAATTTACATTATTATTTAGTTTGGTATTGCATTTTTTTCCCTTGATTATATCTCTTTTTGTTTTGGTCATATGTGATTATGATTGGATGTAGCCGGAAGAGGACATGGAGCGAAGACCAAAACCTCGCATCTGGAATGGTGAGGATTATGAGTCAGACCATGATGAAGATGATAGACCTCCACACATGACAAATTTTGATGATCACATGATGAGGCAAGTGCACACTTCTTTCCCTTTAAGAGTTAAAAAAAAAAAATAGTAGTAAATTTGAATATTTGATGATAAAACTTTATTTTTAAAAAAATAGTAGTAAATTTGAATATTTGATGATAGAACTTTATACTTTCTGTCCGTAATGGGATTATTTGAGAAGTTGGGTAAGAAAGTTCTTGGGTTTTACTTATTGTGCAACTTTTGTACTGAGATGTAAGTGTTTTTGTGTGCTATTTTCTTGTTACAGGGATGGTGCAGATGACATGGATGAAGAGAAATCAGATGGGCATCCATCACCTAGACATTAATGGAACTTTGTATTGTAGCTTCCAATTTGCATGTAGACATGAGACCTCCTCTTATCTGGGAACTAACTCTTTTAAGCCAGTATATTTTTCCAGTAGGGATTTCTTGTTAGATCCTTTTGATGGGCATTAGAATAGGCAATGCAAATGGGGTAAAAATGCCCCTTTTTGTTTAAACTTTAAACTTTTAAGTGTGTTAGGTGCATCCAAAATGCAAACAGGGTACCAAAACTGTAAGAAAAAACTGTGCAGAAAAAACATTCATATAGGTGATACTTAGGTCGAATTTTGTTCTACTTGTGATTCTTAAATGCTTTCGCACGGGGGGTGCTGCTGCTATATTTCATTATTATTGGGCTGAATTTAGGGGTGTTCGTGGATCGGATTTTATAGATTAGACATCAATCCATATCCGATCCATAATTTTGCGAATTATAATTTTTTAATTCAATTTAATCCACGAATTGATTAAACTCAATTCAAATCAAATCCATACATCTGCGGATCGGATGCGGATTTGACTCAATCCATATCCAATCCATACGTCTGCAGATCGGATGCGAATTTAACTTAATCCATATCCAATTCACCATTTTACGCATTAGTTTCCGAATTAAAAATTTTTAGTTCTCTCCAATCCATGAACAAATGAAATTAAAAAAAATTAATATAAAAATAATTTTACTACCAATTAAATTTAAAATTGAATAAAATTTAAACAAATTATTTGTTTAAATAAAACTAAAATAATACATTCAAAGTTTCAAAATATAGTACATTGAGATTAATTGTTCAAATAAAGCTACAATAATACGTTTAAAGTTTTAAAATATAATACACTAAAATTAATTATTCAAATAAAGTTACAATAATACATTAACATAACACCGAAATTAGTTGTTCAAATAAAGCCATGATTAATTGAAATGGTGAAATTTCTGAAATCAAACACAGTCTGATATTTCACCAGAGCTATTGCACTTGTCGAAAAGTGGTAATTACGGAGCCGTTAACGATGGGAACCAGGGGAAGTGCGGGTGGCGATATTGAAGGTTGTGATAGTGCAATTGTTTGGCTGGAACCAGTGATTGTAAAATTGGCTCGATGGACTCAGGGAAGAAGATGGCTTGCTCTCGCTGGAATCACGCGGCCAACGTTCTTCAAAACGGTGTCGAGAGTGTATCGAACCAGTATTGGGTGTTGCTAGTGCGTGTGACGGCGGGAAAACTTAGGGTTTTTTGTTTGCAAATTATTGGTGACTTGACGTTACGTTACTTTGCTTTTGGGTGACTTTACAAATTGTTGGTAACTTGACATTATATTACTTTACTTTTGCCAATGCGTGTGACTTTACTTTTATTTTATTTTATAATTTTTACAAGTTATATTTGTATATTTGATTATTTAATTATTTTTTATTTAATATTATTATTGGGTAATGATTAAGATATGTTATAGTGCTTATGTAACTATGTAATGTCACATTTATAATATTCTTTAATTAAATTTCTAATAAATTTTTAACTATATATATATATTTTGCGAATTCACAGATTTTTATTATAGAAGTAAATCCATATCCAATCCATCGATTGTGAATTTTTAAAATTTTAATTCATATCCAATCCACAGATTCATGGATCAAATTTATACGAATTAAATTTTTATAAATTAGACAAATTAAACAGATCAGATTGAATTTTAATCACCCCTATGGCTGATGACATAGTCTCTTGGAGGCAGCAAAGAAGCACAAAATCCTTATTGAATGTCCCTTGGCCAGTTGGCCTTTAGTGTACCGTAGCTAGCACTTAGCAGGCTGCTCTTTTCAAAAATTACATTTATTAAAAGCAGCAACGGAATTTCATTTCATAATTTTTATTTCTGCAGAGCGGAGAGCGGAAACATAATGATTCCCCATCAAATCCAAATCCCAATCCAACCGTTAGTCCCTTACCCAATTCAAATCTCCCGCCTTCCTTTCCACCGCACCACACCGAAGCCCTTCAATTTCCGACTGTCGCCACCCAAATCTCAACCCACTCACCAAACCAAGACCCAAGACGACGGCGTTCCTGCCGACGACGTCAGAATTATCGCCAAATTCAGGTCCAGATACAACTACATCCGCGTTCTAGAAGTTTCCAGAAAAGTCGACCACCCTTTCGCCGGCGCTAGACTCCTCCTTCTAGACGGCCCCGGAAACATCCACAGCATTTCATACCTCTTCAGGTCGCTCACAAATACCTACTTCGACGTTTTCGCCACTCTGCCTCCCATTCTGCCACCTGGGCCAATAGGAATCCTCGGCTTTGGTGCAGGCTCCGCCGCCCGTTTGATACTAGATTTGTACCCTGAAGCTGTGATTCATGGATGGGAGCTCGATCCATCTGTTATAAAAGTTGCAAGAGAATTTTTTGCACTTGAAAAACTCGAGAAAAGTTACCCAGATAGGCTTTTCGTTTACGTAGGTAATGCTTTGAAAGCTAGCTTAAAAGATGGGTTTTCCGGCATTTTAGTTGATTTATTCAGTAAAGGCAGTTTGTTGTCTGAACTTGAAGATCCTAACACCTGGGAGAAGCTGAGACAGTGTTTGAGAAAAGGTGGGAGGATTATGGTTAACGTAGGAGGCAGCTGTGTGGAGGCAGAAGATTCTAGAAGAGATGGGAAGGTTGTTATGGAGGCAACATTGAAGGCCATGCATAAGGTTTTTGGTAAAAAGCTTTATGTTTTGAGTCTTGGGAACAGAAAAGATGATAGCTTAATTGCTCTCACTGGTGAATTGCCTGATCTTGACGACTGGAAAAGGGCTTTACCACGGTCTTTGAAATTTTACGTTGATATGTGGGTGCCGTATAGCGGCTAGTCTGGTATGGGCTTATTGCCTTCTTTCATTGCTCTTATCATATTTGTGTCAATGCCTGTGTGAATTGGATTGACATGCATATGGTTCTCATGGCTGGTTTATTTTGCCTGTCTTGAATTTGGTCTTTGCTTTCTATCTAATGCACGTGTTATTGTGCAAAGCTAGATTCTAATTTTAATCTTGCAAATATGAACATCTTGGTCTAGTATCATTTTGTGATGCAACCAATGCCTCAAAGTTTATAAATAGAAATGGAACCATTGTTTAACTTTTGCTCAAGATGTAGAGAACTGAGTCCTTAGATTCTTCATTTTGGACTGTTTTTAGGGCATTTCGGACTGGTGTGTTGAACAGGGACCCTCGGTTCATGGGGACAATTGCCAGTTCCCATCCTTTGGCACGAGGTTTTTGTTTCCTTGATAAATTGTTGCTTACTGGTTTGTTAGTCATAGTTAACTCCTTATCCTTAGTCAGTCGTAACATTTATCTTGTGGCATAATGAAGAGTAGTTGACATTAGATTTTTGTTCTCAGTACAAATGTCTATGTGCATATAGTATATTCAATATTTATTGGTAGGCAAATATTTCAAAAGCTTGAGTCATCAAATAGTTCAACATATCCTATACTACAGCCTCAGAATATTGGCTCAAACAGATAAAAAACTTAGAACTTTCTGAAATTATCAGCCTACTTACCCCTTAATATTCAGTTGTTAATTTAGATTAAAGTTCTCATTTCATGCTGAACCTCATCTTTAGGAAACCGCACAAGTCATTGTTCCTCCTTCACACTTGCACAACAGCTAGCCGAAGATGGGTCCTGCTGTCATAAGCTGGCACAATGACAGCACCTCTCCAAAAGTGACTTCTGTAGCTTCGTTCAGAGCTGGAGATGTAGAGTTCAATTTGTGACCTCAAAATCGGGTCAACTTTTGAAATTTAAACCTGATTACAAATGTTTATTTAAAATCCTAACTACTTTATACAACATATTAACATAAATATTAAAACAAGTTGGCATAGCTTAAGAATAGAATCTTTGAATCTTGCTTTCTGATTATTTTAGTGCCTATTGTTCAAAACAAAGATCAACCGGCAATTACCTATCTTATTTCAGTGCCCATAAATCTCGCTTCCTCTATAATGAGTGGTTTTCTGGTAAAATTGGCAACCACAATATTGGTGGTATTTCTTGTTGTGGATACTTCTGCACTACCAAATGATGGTATTTCTCAATATCCACTACCGCCGTGGAACTTGATTAGCCAATTAAGTCTGTTGTGTGAAATAAGCCATAATTGTTTTTCACCTGACTCCCTTGATCAGCATTTCATCATCATTTGAAAATATGGTGTTTACAATGCTTATTCTTTTCTGCTCTTTTGTGTCACAGGTCTTTTGGGCTTGACCTTTTGTCCATACTCCAATTTCTCACTTGCTATGATCTTCTTTTTGCCTGGAAGGTGGAGTTGGATGGAAGAGTTTGCCACATGATTTTTTTGGCTGTGAAAGTAGCTCAAGGAAGACATTCCCAAGAAAAGAAGGCAGCTTTGGATCTGAAAATCTGGTCAATGCTGGTAAGGAAAATTTGCCCTTCCATGTTTTAAGATCCATTCCAGGGTCTCCACGAGCACCCATAAAAAATCAATGAAGTTCGTACTTTGTACAGTTCACCTGCACCTCCTCCACATATGAAAGTTACCTATGTTTGTGACTGGTCTATGGCTGTCGCTGCCAGTGTATTTGTTCATGTTTCAACTTGCTGGTTTCTACTCGATTAACAAAATATTGTGCATATGCATACCGCATGTTTTTCAATTTGTTGGCGCAATTCTGGCTTCCCAGTTGGTGTATGCAATTTCTGAGTATGTAAGGGGATATTTGTCAACTGAGTTTGCCTTTGAGGCTTTTACTTGGGGACCCTGTGTGAGAGTAAAAGGAGGGGATTCAGAGTGAGAAATGTTAATAAAACCCCAATAAATTTATTGCAGTTAAACAAATAATGAGTATGCCACAATGTTACCTGTACCTCGATGCATATGCATATAGGTATGGCAAAATGTTAGACGTAGCTAGACACACTGGTATACAGGCTTTTTGTTTTGAATTTTGGGAATAGGAAGGGTGATAGCTCAATTGATTTCACGTCTCGGGTGAATTGCCTGATTTCATGTCATGGGTGAATTGCCTGAGATGAGTGGGGAAAGGTATGCCTTTAGCGGCTTCGTATGGCATGGGTCCGTTCTTGTTTGTGTTGATCTTATTTTGATAAAGATGCAGAAAATTTTGACATTACTACATTCTTCATTTGGGACTGATGTGTTTCAAATAAACAGGGAGGGACCCTCAATTGCTGGTTCCCATTCTTGGCATGAGGTTTTTGACTCCCCGAAACGGTCAACAACTGGTTTATTAGTCGTAGTTTATCTTGCAAGCAAAGTTGACATTAGATTATTACGCTTGGCTGTGCCAATTGCAATATACAAATAGCATATTCAACATGCAGAATTGGGATACTTGTGCTCCAATTGATGTATCATTCGTCATGTCACTCATTGATAAACTAGCACATTAATGGTGGATAATTAAGTCATTTAACACCTCCGGCACCGAGACAAGTAATAATGAATTATTGTTATTTGAGTTTCATGAGCTTGAGTCAACAGGAGGCATGGAATATTATGTTGGAGCAGGTGGATAAAACTTGGAACTTTGTACTTATAATTTAGTCATTCTTTTAGTTCATGGTACCGCTCCACGCTGTACCATCGTTCATACTTGATAGCTGAGCTGGTGATGTGGAGTGTACAATTAATCCGTGTTGAAAATCAGAGTCAACTTTTGGAAATTCGAACCTAACTATATATTTTTTATTCATGTGCGTAAGTCGTCTGCCTAACCACCACTACAACATATTAATTTGGATGTGAACGCAGATTGAGTTAATTGGCATGCGAACACATATCGAGTAAAATAGCATAGCATAAATAGAGAATAATTGGATTGTTCAACTTTAATCTTTATGATGAGTAGTTTTCCGGCAAAGTTGGCCACGGCAATAGTGGTGGTATTTCTTGTTGCGGACACTTGGGCATCGCTTGCTGATGGTAATCATCGCATTTGTTGTTCTTAATATCCATTAGGGCCACTGAATTAGCCGAGTTAAGGCCTGCTAGTGAAACATGGTGTTGATAACGGATGCTTTTTACTTATTCTGCATGTGTGTGTGTATAATTGTGTCTTTCGGGCTCAAGTTAATTATGTTCATTAAATGACTAATTTGGCTGTGATCGATCTTTTTATGCATGGAAGGTGGTGGCTTTGGCGAGAAGAGTGTGTCAAATGTTGTTCTCAACAGGGGAAGTAGCTCAAGGAAAGCATTTCCAGGAAAAGAAGGCGGTTTGGAATGTGAAAATAATATGGTCATTTATGGCAAAGGAAATGCGGCTTTCAGGAATCTAAGATCCATTCCACGGTTTCCACCATCGCCGACCGGAAATCGACGAAATTCACAAGCGTCACCTTCTCCTCCTCCAATAATATGAAGCTTGACGATGATCTATCTAATTCTAATCTATATATGTATGTATGTTTGCAACTCTTCTTTATACCCACGTGGAAAGTAGTGTAAGTATATTATTAGTTCCCACCGTATCTGTTCATGTTTCTACTTGCTAGCTACTTGCAATCCGTATTGTTATGTTAGTCGTAGTAATTTGTTGCCATATTTGAATTCTGGCTTTTACTCCGCTCGCACCTCGGCATGAGATACGGATGAGAAGAGAAATAGTGGGTTGGAGAAGCAATGGCAGTCTTGACTATTAGCTTACCCCAACGAAGCTGGCTTTATACCTGCCTCTCATTGTGGAATCAGAGATCACAACTCATTTGTACCCAGAAAACTTGTGTTTCCCTGAGACAATGCCTCCTATTTTGGATTGACGAACCTCCATTAGACATATGGTTCATCATCTGTTGTAATTTTTGTTTGTTCGTTTCTGCTATGCTGGTTATATATATATATATATATATAATTAATTAATTAATTAAGTTAAGCAACAAGTTAACTTTTTAATACTACGTATTGCTGCCACCAATTAATAAGCCTAATCAAGAGGTAGTTGTAGTATGCATCAACTTTCAACGTTACTCGTCGCTAGACGCTTATGTGTATTGGCCTTCACAGGTCAAAGATCTAAATATAAATAAAATGTATCAGGTTGAATTGCATTGATCATTGTTGATTTTATTTCACACACTCTTCCTTCGCTAGCCAACTTTTGTATAACTTCATTTTATTAATTTTTTTTGGCCAACACAATGCGCAAACATATTTTAATTTCAGGTTCGACGTTGCCCATGTCTTTTTTAACACGGCTGTAGGTCTTGATGTTCTTTAATCTTCACTTCCTTGTCCTGGAGCTTTCCAAGTCTCATCAAAGCCTATCAAGAACCAAAGAACTGCATGCTTTAGTCGCCAAAGCAAGCCTTTTACGCGATCCCTTCTACGCAACAAAACTCGTAAGGTTATATGCCCTCAACAATGTTCTCCCCTCCGCTCGTATCCTGTTCGACAAAACTCCTCAACGAAGCGTCTTCCTTTGGAACTCCATTATTCGCGCTTACGCGCTGGCCCACAGATTTAATGATGCAAAATCCCTATTCAAAAACCTACTCAGAACTCAACTAAAGCCCGATAACTTCACGTATGCCTGTATCACCCGCGCGTGCTCTGAGAATTCTGATTTACCTGGGCTCAGATTTGTCCATGGAGGAGCAATAGTTTCTGGATTAGGACGGGATTCTATCACTAGTAGTGCACTTGTTACTGCTTATTCAAAATTGTCCCTCATTGACGAGGCAATCAAGGTCTTTGATGGAGTTTCTGACCCGGATTTGGTGTTGTGTAATTCTATGATTTCTGGTTTTGCACATTGCGGATTTTGGGATAAAAGCTTGCAGCTTTTTGATTGGATGCTTCGTCTAGGGAAGACCCCTGATGAGTATACTTTGGTTGGGTTAATATCAGGTTTATGGGAACCGAGTTTGTTGAGTGTAGGCCAAGGAATTCATGGGTTTTGTTTAAAAAGTAGTTTTGATTCATATGATTATGTGAGTAGTGTACTGGTTAGCATGTATGCTAGATGCAACTGCATGAATTCTGCTTATCATGTTTTTAATAGTTTGTTTCATCCTGATTTAGTTACATGGTCGGCTTTGATTACTGGGTATTCTCAGCAAGGGGATTATGGAAAGGCATTGTACTATTTCAGGAAACTGAACATGCAAGGTAAGAAGGCTGATCCTGTTTTGATTGCCAGTGTGCTGGCGGCTGCTGCTAAATCAGCAAATGTATGGCCTGGTGCTGTAATACATGGTTATGTTATTCAACATGGTTTTGAATTGAGCGTCATGGTTTCTTCTGCTCTTGTAGACATGTATTCAAAATGTGGATATTTGGGCTTGGGTATTCAAGTCTTTGAGACTATGTCAGAAAGGAATATCATCACTTACAATTCAGTAATTTTGGGTCTTGGTTTGCATGGATTTACATACCAAGCATTTGAATTTTTTCGGGATATAATAGAGAAAGGATTAAATCCTGATGAATCTACTTTCTCTGCTCTTCTTTGTGCATGCTGCCATGGTGGCCTTGTTAATGATGGCCGTGAAATATTCACGAGGATGACAGAAGAATATGGCATCCAAGCAAAAACTGAACATTACATTTACATGGTGAAGCTCCTGGGCCTGGCTGGAAATTTGGAGGAGGCATACAGTTTCATCTGGTCCTTGCCA
Source organism: Citrus x clementina (assembly GCF_000493195.1). Taxonomy (NCBI): domain Eukaryota; kingdom Viridiplantae; phylum Streptophyta; class Magnoliopsida; order Sapindales; family Rutaceae; genus Citrus; species Citrus x clementina. Next base: position 3,494,538 of record NW_006262339.1, on the reverse strand, counting down.
AAGCCAGTGGACCCTGCTGTCTCAGGAGCACTATTATCATGTTGTCATATCTATGGGAATTCAGATTTGGCAGAAATTGTTGCTCACCAACTCTTTGAAAATGATCCGAGGAAAGGTGCATACAAAGTGATGCTTTCTAACACATATGCTGAAGATGGGAGGTGGGATGATGTGATGAAGTTAAGGGATGATATAGTGGATAATGGACTCAGAAAAGAAGCTGGGGTTAGCTGGGTCTCCGGCAGTAGCAATTAATATAGAATTGATGAATTGGCCTTTCGAATCCTCTTTCATACCAAACCTTGGACTGGATGCTGCATACAAGGTAAAAGATCATTAAAACTTCTAGTTTCTAGGAATTCATTGTTAACTTTGATGGCCTTCGTCATGTCTTCTCCTTTTATCTAGTGATTTAACAAACCACTTCATTGACAAGGTAAATGCTAGATATGATTGGTATGTACCTTGTCTACCGCGAACTCCATTTGATGGAAGAAAAATTTTGCAATTTTTTAAGAATTGAAGTGATACAAAAATCAAAATGTATTATCTGCATGTAACATTTAGCAATAGATTAATCTGGTATCAAGAATTGTTTGAACTCAAAAGTGTAGTTGGCATGTGGGATGGTATACATTTTCTTAGACAAATACCTTGCACTTGTTAACCACCTATAACCTAAGAATTCTCAGTTCGATTTCTTAAGTTCAAATTTTCATGACACTGTTGTGCTTGATTAAGTTCCTGTGCCCCTTTGGTCATGGTCCATGGGTTATGATACAACCGGTAATGTGGCACATGATAAAATAGATTTGGTAATCTAATTATTTCTGTCCTTTGAGCCAGCAAGAATCTCAAAATATAGGATGTACTAAATTTATGTTCACAAAACCAATTACAAAGACTGGAAATGAGAATAGATTCAACACACCCACAAGACATAAAATAAAATATCTCTAATAACCACAATCTGGTACAAATTTCCTTGACTTAGATTATTCATACTTCATCTGCCGTCAACCCTGCTGTATCCTCTTCCTGGGGTCTGCATGGTGATAACTTATTCAAATTTCTCAAAACAGACGTAGGTATGAATGATACCTGTGGAATGTGCCTGATCTTGTAATTTTCTTCTCCTCCATAAGGTTTCAACCTCTCTTTGTGCTCATCAAGTAAAGGCAGTATTTGCAACTGCTTCAATGTGGCCACAAACTGCAAATCTTCCAGGAGCATCCTCAGTTTCAGGCACTTATGTAATTGGAGGTACTTCAAGCTGGGTAGTGCTCCCTCTTCAATTTCTGTCCATTCCTCCAGAACATGGAAAGCAATGATAAGGATCTCAAGCTTGTGAAACCCACCTACGCTGCAGAATTCTTTCTCCAACTGTTTGGCCTTGGAAGCAAGCCACAGAGTTAAAGTTTTCAAATTGGGTAGGAGCTGGATTACCAATGCTGAGTTTTCAGACAGATGAGAAACCTAATCTAAGGTTGGTGAGGCTGCCATTGAACCAATCCAATCAGGTAGCTTTTGTAGAATTCCTTCTAGGCGAAGCTTCCTAAGAAGAGGTGGAGGTGAGAAAGTGTGCAAGAGGATAAGCGTTCCCTGGTTAAGTATGTTTTGTTTCTAAAGACAAGCTCAGAATGTTCTGCAAAGTGCAAACCGAAGCAAGCAGCTCTACGACATTCTCTTCTGCCGCATCCTTCACCCCCCATCTTCTGAGATGAAGTAGATTGTGCGATTCTCGGGACTCATTCAATGCCATCACCAGCATGTATGCTTGTGAGGGTCAGAATATTGCTCAATCTTTCTGGTCCCAGTGGTATCTTCACACCACCAACGCATGTGCTCTTGATCGTCCTGATGTGCCTTAATCATACAAGGTCAAGGATCTACATAGGCAGTGTTGTTATATCCCCACACCATCTGGTATCGAAAGTTTGTAGGGCGCTTAAATTGCCAATTCTTGCCAAAAGCTTGCATATGTAAGTTTGCATTAAGCCAAGATATGTCTGTTGTAATCTAACAATCTTGGTACGTCCTAGATCCATCACCTGTAAATATTTTGACCGATCAAAATTCAGCCATTTCCCAGTCACTAGAAAGATCTTGACCTCCCAAGAATAACAAAGATCGTGGCAGGACATTGTTTAAGAGGGGTGCAGCTGTTGCCATGTCTGAAAATACTGCAACATGGTGGCCACCATGGGGGTTACTTGAATCTGACTGGCTACATGCAGCAATCAAATTATCTTCCTCCATCTTGCGTCAATAAGGAGAAAAGACAGTCAAAGTAGTTGCTTGGTCTCTATATTGATTGTTTGCTTGGAGCATTCCCAGGTTGATCACTGTTAGTATTTTCTTCTGCTATATCTTCCCTTAATATCCCTGCCTTCTTTTGTAAAAGGCCGTCTGCTACTAACAATCGTATTCACCTTCCTTTAGGTATCCAGTAATTCTCAAGGAAGGCACGGCAATACTTCAAACAGTATTGAAGGTAATAAGGCAAGTTAGTATAATTCCGTTAAGGATGGAGAAGCAAGGGATGATGATGTCTGACCTTCTTCCATTTGAGGAGACTTGTTTTCATTCTTCTCTGCTCCAATGATAATTGAGTTTTCGACTTCTGTCTGGCCTTCTTTAGTTCCATGAGAGCTTTCCCAGTTATCCTTGTCCTCTCTAGTTGAAGCTGGATTTGCTTGTGCTGAAGTGTGATGCTCTTCCGTGTTATTTTACTTATCAACTCCGACAGCAGTTGATTTTGTCAGTTGTGTCATTTCTTGAACACTTGCGGCAAGACGTGATTCAATTGCCTGCGATTCACTTGTGAAGTGCTTGGTCTGGCAAGCCCTATCAGACTCCTTTTGCTGATCCATCTGTATGATAAACTTAGCGATAAGATTATCCACACCAAAAATCACACCTGTCAACTCGTTTATCCAACTACTAGCAGCACCACCACCATTCATTCTCCATATAAGTCCGGATGACTGTCCTCCGACCTCCCTGAGTATGGTCATGAGCCTCTCTGTTTGATGTTCAAGTCCAGAAAAGGTTTCGGTTTCACGAAATAGCAGAGAATTTAATCTCTGTATGAAGAGCCTCACCAAACCCTCGGCCATCTTTTCAAATTAAATCAGAATAAGCAGCTTTGTTACCCTTGAAAAGGAAAAATGGTGGACTACGTCCAGAACTTTTACGCTTTGATTTTATTAATAGTCCAAGATTACTCTATGTTGTTTGTGTTTTTTTTTGGGTCTATTCATGAAGGGCTTCTCATTCAACAATGGTGAAGGAGACAGCCACGTATATATATTGCTGACTTTGTTATGGAAAATCCAAAGCATATCTCAAAAAATTGCTTTGTGGGCTACGCGTGCGCGCTTCTGGAACTAGAAGAACAGACGAAGCGAGAAAGCCGGCAAGCAGCGATGAATTGACCATAATATATCAGACCAAAGAAATTGCCTTACATTTTTATGAGAAATGCTTTCACTTTCAACCACCGTGCTTCCGGCATTCATGTTCATGTACACAAAGATGAAATAACAGAGTGGATGCGAACGAGTATTTCTAAATCACCCCACAAGCATCCTGATTACACCTCATATGCTCTGTGATCACTCTCTCGCTTGCGCGAAAGTAGGTGTAGTGTATTTGAGGTGCACATGGGGTCTATTTGGCAACATTCAAAGGAGACAGGGATGGTTGGGCTTTAGCGCAACCCAGTTTTATCAAATTTCATTGGGCTTTGGTGGTCAGCATGTGAAGGCCCAGCTCAATACCAAAACTGTATATGAAGGCAAAATAATAAAAAAAAAAATAACGACGAAACCCCCAAAAAAAAAAAAAAAAAAAATGCAGGCTGAATTGTTGATGCAGTTGCCGTTTGTGAGGGGATCGGAGTATTTAAAAGGTAAAGCAGAAATCGCACAGCCGTATGGTAGAAAAAGAAGTCCACGAAATGCTTTAATAATTAAAATATTAAAGAAAGAGAAAACTCGGGTACTGCTGCTATTAATTATGTTATTGCAGGCAGCAATGGGGCAAAACTTTATTGACGAGAGCATCACTTAAATTAAATCAAAGTCAAAATGAGAGGAAGAACGAACACACACTTACATGATATTTTTATATGGATAGGTGGGGTGGGGTGGGGGGAAGTGGCGATCGAGTGATTCTGATTCCTTCCCCTCTCAATCTTCAAAAGATTGCAGGGGCCAGCAACTGGCTCCATACTCTTACGCAGTTTATAATTTATTTATATTTCGGCAATCTATGACCATATATATATTCTTTTATTCTTCATATCTTGCTAGATTTGTACTGTTTCTATCTTTGTATATGATAATCGTAGTATGACCCTTCTTTATTAAAAAATTAATTATTTATTTATTGCTCAAGAAAGATGGTGTGTGTATATATATATATATATACCCATGAATTAAAGCGCATTTGTTTATTTCATGATCTTGTGTTACTTTAATCGTCATACCGATGGTGACCATCATGACCATCATCATTGGCAATCTGACAAACCAAACCCTTTTCATTATAAAATGTCCAAACATCATCATAAACAAAATGTGCATGTGACGTGATTCAAATTAAGGCCCTGCAGGTAAGTGTAAGCAATGGAGTAAGGTGATAAATGCATCTAGACGTTTCGCAATTCATGAATCTTAATTTCAACATACTTTTCAGAAGAAAAAAAACATATGTATAAAGCTAGCTCATAGAACATATATACTTTGGATTTGGGATCATTATGCATTATTTGTGGCACCATAACCGATGCATACCGTGTATTTTCATAAGATATGATATGATGAATTTGGGCTCCTTTTGACGGTATGTATTGAACAACTTTATTTTTTGTCAAATATTCTTTTGTAGATATGTGAACATTTTGTTAGGTATGTTGCATTATCAGAAGCAAAAAGAAATCATGCCTCTACCTCTCAAACTATCCTCAATTGGCTATTTAAAAAACAATACAGCGCCTCATTTAATAAATATTGCCAAAAATAACCTAAATGATGATCAAATGGTCAAACATTACAAATAATAGCCAGAAAATTGGTAAAGTATGTAAATGAACGAAATGGTTTAATTTGGTCTATGTTAATTGCTTTACCCAAAAAGTGGGAGAAAAAAAAATTGAAGATGGGGAGTTCTTATCAAACCAGCGGCTTTCCTTTTTGTTTTTTAATAAAGTGATTTCTCTAACAGCATATCCCACTTTGCGCAGTTAACTGTATGCTCCCAATGTGTTAGTCAATGGGTTTCATATTGCTTAAGCCTAGTTTGGTATTAGTTCCTGCAGTTTTTAAGCCATTGTTATTGTAGAAAAAAATTGTAATTATAAAATAAAAGTTGATAGTGTGTGTTGAATATGACTTTTAAATAATAAATTTGAAAAACATTATAAAGATAATATAGCCATATAAGTAAGGGATCAAATCAACTTAATTAACTGCCAAGCCACTTAAATACTGTAACTTAAAGCCTACAGCTGCCCAACCTCAATATCAAATAGGGACTTAGATAATGGAGTGTATGGAGCCAAATGATGAAATTAATGAAAAATGATAACATATAACAGTAATATCATTATGTGTTATAAGTGACTTTAAAGCCTACAGTTGCCCACCTTAATATCATACAAGGGCTTAGTTAATGGAGTGTGTGGAGCCAAATGATGAAATTAATGAAAAGTAAGAACATATAATAGTAGTATAACTATGTGCTATAATCATAAGATAAATGTAAATTCAAAGATTTATTTCTTTAAAATAAAAAATGTAGAGACATGGATAAATCTCAAATCAATTTTGTAATCTCTATTTCCTTTAGGATTCAAACTCAAGTGGCCAGCTAAATAAAACTATTTAAATGAAAAAATGTTTAAAGATTTCTTGGCTTTCATGATTACTAGGTTACAATATGCAATTACAAGTATTGTAATATATCATATAATTATATCACTATAAGCCTTTTTCCTTAACTCGACAATGTCTTAGGTTGATACCTTATTAATTTGGATCATACTATTTCAACTTGATTAAATTTTGATTTTGACAGAAAAAAAAATATCCAATTTAATTCCATTGGTTTATATGAGATAAATTTAAGTTCAAATAGATAAATCCTTTTTAAATTCGATTAATTGGTTCATAGCTGAATTTAATTAGGCTATTAATATAGTATAGTACCGATATTAAAGGTTAATTGATGCATTGTAATTTTTAGAGTCAATATGGGTTCTTACAACAACTCAATAATATCATACTATATGTAAATTTTAGTTTTTTAAAAAATATATTGTAATGAGTAATGTCAAAAGATTTTCTCCATGAATAATACGAGACTCTCAAGTAACGTGATGGCAACAATTAACATCCCTTAATGTCATTATTTTTCAATAATTCAGTGTTGTGACGATTACTAATCAACAGTCAGCTAGGGATCAAAATATTGGGACACGCTCCATTACCACTTGAGAACTTGAACACTACTAATTAATCTGTCTCAATTAATATGTGAGTTATTGAAACTAAGCAGCTTCATTTGATAATGAGCTGGCCTTTGGACTACCAGACAAGATATTTTATTACTTCATCGTATATAATTAACTCAATAACGTGTACAGGAAAGTTCTGAAACAATAATTTTTCAATTGAGCTGGTGACAGCAAACAATACTCATAGAACCAACAGTTAAAAAACACAAAAAAGAATTACGCAAGCATCGGTATTGCAGAAGCCACAACAATCATATCTGGTTATACTATTGTAAAATCTGAAAATTAAATAGAGAGGGAGGAACAGTAGAAGTGCTTCGACTGTAGTGTGTGTGGTGTGAGCGTGTGAAACGTCAAAAACTAAAAGACAGAAATGATTAGAGTGGCTGTGGCTGGCTGTCAAATGTCATCCAAATCAAAACCCACGAAATGAAGAAGAAGAGGGTATAAGAATTTATTTTCTTTCTTGTACATGTGGTGTGGGGGTCAATGCCAGGCCAGGCCCGGCTACAGCAGCATACACAATACAATTACTGGCATTTGCAATAGCGTAAATAGGACCCGCGCGTCCTATTGTTTGTTGATGTTTGTCACTTTGTCTTGTCCCTGAACATAACAAATATTAAAATATTCAATTTCCCTGCCATTTTAACCTGTGCATTGCTTCTTGCTTACGTTTTTGCAGAGAGAAACAATCTGATCATGGATTCTCAATTAATATAAATACATACTACTTTTTCAATTCTGTCCTAAATAAATAAATAAAAAGCTCAACGTCAACTTTAACTTGAGATCTTCTTATGCATGCCAGTGCCACACTTTCAATCCCCACTCTCAGTACCCCCTCTGTCCTCAACAGTACAACCATCAAACCAAAACTCAATTCATATATGTCGCATATATTAGTATAAATGATTTTACAATAAGATTTTGAATTGGTTCAGCAAAAATTCCAAGAAAGAAAAGGGCGAGTGTTTTGCAATCTCGATAAAGGAATGCAGGAGGTGGTGAATTGGAGGACAATAGACGTGAATCTCACTGCTCACTGGAACTGACAGAGAGCAGAGACCCAAATCCAGAGAAGCTTTGAGAGGGAAAGATGATAAGTGTTTTTTTTTTTTTTTTTTTTGAAAGGTAACATGAGTGTCACAGTAATTATAATTGTGTCTCTTTAAAAGTGAGAGAGAAACACTGACAAAAAAGTGAATAAGAAACAGAAGAGCTGATCGTAATCAAAGCTTTACGCTGCCAAATTACAGCGACACATGAATGCAAGCGTGTGGTGTGAGTATATGAACCAAAAAGAGAGCGTGTGCATGCGTGTGTTGAATAATGAAAAGAAATTGACAGTCGAAGAAGATAAAGGAAATTCGAAGTCATTTCTCACCTTCTCTCTAAAATCATGTTTTACAAATGACACCTCACTCTTTTCTTGAGACGAATAAATATTAAATAAGCTAGCTAGGCTGAAGACCAAGGAAAAAGCCTTGCTCTTTTATATACAGGTGTAATAAAACCCTAACCCTAATTTTCATTTTCTTTTTCTGGTTAAATTTTTTCTCGCAGCTTTGAGTTATAGCCTTTTTGGATGAATATGCATCATGTCTTCTTCATATATTCACAAAAAAAAATAAAAAATCACATAATACAATTATGACATAATCACATAGGACTTGAAGAAATGATCAATATATAATATGATATAAAGTATGAGAGAGAGAACTTTACTGTATGTGATGTCCTTTTGTCTTAGATTCTACTGTTTTGTCTAAGAAATTTTTGACATGAAAACAGGAAAGACTGGGGATGTAGAGACTGATAAGCCTTAGATGAAAATGAAAGAAGATCAATAATACTACTTTGTATATGGGCTCCAATGAGCGTCAGCGACTCTGACTTTACTGTTGAGATAAACATTTGCTTATTTTGCCACCATAGAAATGCAAATATATCCAAGCTAATTATAAAGAACTAATAAAATCTAGAGCTGACAGATTGATTACAGTAGAACTGCTATATATATATATTAGGAAAGTAGCTACTTATTGAATAACAAACGTTCGGTGCGCTGTTTTCTGTTTGTCAGTAACTTGCAATTAAATTGCCATCTTATAGAAAAAGGGAACAAAATATCTAAATGGGAATTCTATAGATGTACTTAGGTTGGGTCAAGTAGGTGCAAGTTGGAAGTTGAACTTGGACATCTCAATGACTCATATTTTAATGAATTCTAAGTCTGCGGCTACGAAGCTCTTGAAAATTTTTGGTGAGAAAGTAATAATAAGATGGTGGTCCTCAAGAACAAAGTAGAAAGAAAGGGTAAGAATTAATAAATGATGCAAAGGGAGGACTAAGCCGTAGACTTAGCTAGAGAATCCCCTTTACTTAATACAGTTACATTTATTCTGAAACAAACAACAGTGACAGAGGACAGCAAATCCACATGCACATGGCTAGAGCTGCATATAAATTATAACATAATGCGAAAGGTTTCAATAGCCATACACTACGCTCTACGGCCTTATTTATTGGGTTCCAAATCCTTCAATTATTAGGATAAATACTAAATGACCCAAAATAAATAGCTAATAGAGAAAATTAAAATCTAGCTAGCAGAAACCCCAAGTGAGACCAGCCAGCTAGAAATTAACCTCGACCAAATAAATATAGTGATGATGTCCAAAGGAAAAACCCTAGATGGATTTTACACTTTGGAATCAAGGGGTAGCTTATGATTTCATCATCACATTCACATATTACCTTGTCCTCCTCCTCCTCCTCCTCCGTGATTAATATCCCCTGAGGGTGAGGGGTTATCATTCCAAGGCAGAATATAACTAGGATGAGTGTAAGCACTAGGAGGCTGATAGAAGCCTTCTCCTTCATTACCAATCCTAATTGGCCTCTGCCGAGGAATCACAGGATGAATCGAACTCACCGAGAGCGGTGCTGGTGCAGGCAGCTGGCTACCTGGTGGGATTTCATTACAGGCATAGCGTATCAAATCAGCATTCGCGGAATCAAGTTCCTTCTGGAGCCTATGGACTTGTCTTTGGAGGAACGAGATAGCACCTACACAGCCATAAACAGGATCTCTAACTCTTGCCTCAGCTTCATAGGCAAGGGAGTTGACAGCATCCTCTCTTTGGTGAGGGAGAAGGTCGTTGAGAAGCTTTGTCATATTGCTTGCACCAAAGATCTTGTGAACATTCACAAATTTCTGAGGCTCCTCTGGTGGGAAGTAAGGTGCGAAGATGCAACCTGGCACACATTTCCTCCTCAAAAACTTGCAGGCAGCACATGGAGAATTGTAAGAGTTGCTGGATGAAGCCATTCCCACTGCAACTAGAGGTTCCTATCAACTAATTCTTGTAAGCTTTCCTCGAACTTAATTAATTAATACAACTGTCATTGGAAAAAAGCAAAGAAAGAGGCGCAATGGATTATAATTTTTTTTTTTAAAACCTTTCAAAACATCAACAGATCCATTTTGTTTTAAACGAGAAAACTAGATAGAATCTCGTCCTCTAAACATCAACTCTTACTCTTTCAAATGCGCTGCCGCAAAGCACATTCACACTCAACTAGGTTATATGACCAAATCATCTGATATGTTTGGTTGTTTCCACCTCTCTTTTACATTTGTGTCACATCTCTTAGATTTAAAATTTTTTACATGTAATAAATAGAATTATCAATTTTTTGGAATAAAATCCAAAGACCTCCAGAAAATTTCAGAATTCTTTTCAATATATATTTTTCTGGGAAAACCGGCCACTTTGAGAAAAATATCATCCCCTACAAAGCAATAACCAGAGACCTAACTCTCTCTCACACGTATAAACATATATAAACACTCAAACATCTGATTATTAATTGTCACTTGTTACATATGACAAACTTTTATCAGTCTCCCTGCATACATGTTCACTTTTACTTTGTTATGTGTTCTTTTTTTTTGGTTTTTATTTTTTGAAAGTACAAGGTATGGTTATTTGATTTACACAAATTATTTCTCATAATATAAAGTCAAAACTATTTAAAGCGTTCTATGCATGTACTCTTCCTTAATTTTGATTTTATAAACTTGTGGTTTCTTCGGTTTATCAACTCTCTTTCTCCTCCTCTCTCTCATTTAGCCATCAGTCCCTGCTTCTAAATTTAATGGAAAGATTGAGTTGCATCAGTAATTTTAAAGTTATTACACATAGCTTTCTTAAATCAGTTGAACATGGGATCTGACACTGGTGCAATTCATCATATCATAGATGTGTACTAAGGTATCTGAATATCACAGCAAAGCCCTAAATTAGAGCCTGTAAGCCTCAGGAATCTAGTATCATCACTCTAGCCTTTTGCTTAGTAAGAAACCAAGAGCAGAAAAGAATTTTTAGCACATAAAAGGGAAGAAGAAAACAGCTACATAAGGTTACCTGTTTGTGTCTTTTTGATCTAGGTTTCTTTGATCAGAAGAAATATAATAAAGGGAAGTACCTTTTTCCCTTGTAGTATATATAGCTCTTTCTAGCTAGAGCTCTTCTTTCTTCCTTCCCAAGATAAAGTAGCCTTAGCCTCACAGATTTATTACAGGAGCTGATCAGTTCTCAAAGAGGAAACCCTAATTGAAGAAAGGAGAGAGAGAGAGTGGGAGAGAAAGAGTAAGAGAAATGCAAAATTCAGCAACAGAAAAAAGATAACAGGATAGAAGGGAACCCAACCCAAGGGCAAAGAGTATTTAGTGGATGGAGGCAAAAGACAAAGGTAATAAATGGAAGGTACACTAAAGAATGACTATGACCTTGCATCTAATAATAATAATATCACTGATGTGGGGATGTCTCTCATTTTTCTCAGTCCTCAACGTATCTTTTTGATCTCATGCACTCAGTCACCATATATTCCATAATCCTAATATTAAACCAAACTAATGACATATTCATTAAGCATATTAAGATATGCGTCTTTAATTCATTGCAAATGTAATCCAATGCCAATACAAATAATCTAATCCCTAATTGAAAGTGAGGGGCATAAAAAAAAGCCACATGTTCAAATTAACTATCAATCAGACAATTATACAACTCTTGCAGCTGCGCCTTGAGTGTGTTTTAATTAATCCTTCCCAAAGAGCTACATACATGGTCATTAACTTTTGCAAACCGCATAATTTTCTTCATCCAAATCTGCTTACAAATTTATGTGTATAATTAGAACTTAGAAGTCACACTTTCTGATATTCCACTCCTAATATAGATAGGAGGGCGCACTATATATGTATGTTTATACTTAATTTGTTGAAGGAAAATAAAGTGTGGTTTTAAGTAATTTTTGTCCCTATTTTCACTTAACTCAATGAATTGGTGAATGAAATGATAGCCAAGATCGACATGAGAACACCAAAGTCGTCTGCAAAGGAAAATATTCATGCACTAGTTGCGACGCATATGTATAAAGTCAACACAAGAACAACAACTTCATATTAATTTGCATTTAAAGTGAAACAATTTCTCAACTTTCAGGGAGTTTCCGGAATGAGTGTCAGAATTACATCCACCACCACTATCTCACTGTAGCCAGGTTTCCTTTCTGATGACCGAAGAGTGCATGTATCGCTGTTGATGGGCTGGGCCCATTTTTCAATTAATTTGTTTAAACTATTTTAAAACCGGTGCTAATCTCAGCGTTTGTTCCACTTGAAACTTGAAATAACTGAGGTGAGAACTGAGAAAGGAGAAACAAACCAAATGTCCCAAACTGCGACCGTATTCTATGCAGCAACAATCAAGTTACGATGATTCAACCGCATTATCTGATCGATGCATTAGCGGCTAGGAGCGAAGGGTCTCGATGGTTCATACAATGAAATATATAACCGCCAGTTGCCATTTTTGTTAATGCTTTCAAATTGAATTGACAGATTCAACAGTGAATCTTTTCGAGTGAATGACCCCAAATTGGATGTACATACACACATTTCCTGTGCAAGATTGTGAAATCAATTGTTTTCAGGCCTGGATATCTTGGGTTCCGTTCTCAACTTATCGTGGCATCCCTTCATTGGAAAATCAAAACCATGTAAGGGCGTGCTAAAAAAAACAACTCGACATCGGCATATCATCGATAAATGAAGAATATTAATTCAGTCTTTTACTTTCTTTCCGCATGACGAATGAGAACCGGACATGAAACCACGTACATGCAAGTTTCCAATTTATTAGTAATGTTTCTAACTGATGAATTATCTGACCCACAAAAAAAAAAAAAGGAACAATAGCTAATAAAATGTTATATAACGTTCCATATATAACAATTGTGAATCACAAGTTACTACATTTTAATCCCAAATATTACCCGCAATCTAAAGAAATTATTCGCCATTTAGCTTCTTAATCTCTCATCTCATTTCTCAAAAAAAAAAAAATTCTCTTAATTAGCTTCTACATTATTGTCATCAATGGGATGCACCAATCCAAGATGTAAATAAAGGGTTCGTATCACGGGTAGATAAAACTATTGTGATTGAAGTCGCGGAGGTGACAAGATGATTGTGACGACGATGTACCACGGCAATGAATTATTTCTTTAGAATATTTATTAAAAGGTTAAGGTCCCCTACAAATACTACATTTTGTCATCACTGTCTCTTGCATAGGTATTTATGATGGCAGTCACTGGTCAGTACCGGTAATTAATTTGGTAAAGTTGTAGCTGCATCTGCTAATCTCTCTTTAATGTTAAGAAGATAATTATATATTTTACGTGACTGACTAATAACATGCTTTTAATAATTGAAATATAAAATTTGTATCTCAAGTGATATAGTATTTAATGGGTACAATAAATCGATCTCTAATGATAGTTTAAAAAATCAATTATTACTTAACAGATGATAATTTTTTATCAACAACAAATATAAGCATATGTTACTCTTTCATTTAATGGCGATCAACATTAACCAAACTTATTCCCTTACTAGAAAAGCAAATCTTAGTGACATACTCTTGCTGTCTAACACAGCTAATTAACATAATAAAGTTGTTTTTTTTTTCCCTTAAGCTACTGCTGATAAAGTTTAAACAAAAAAAAAAATGGTGATGCAAATTAACAAAGAAAAAAAAAACATATTGACATAAAGTAAAATAGGGATGGTGGTAGAGTTAAATGGCAGTGAAGTGGGGTCTTAAAAGAAGCAGTAGTCCCAGCAATTGTTGTTGCTAGTCCCTATCTCCATTCACCTCTCAGAGCATTCTGTCTTTCATACCTCCCCCCTCAGTCGTCCCCAGAGACAAGGATTCTCAATTTTCAATGCTCATGTGTTTGTGAGGGCCAATTGAGGGAGACTTGAGTTCAGTTCTTCACTTCCCTTTCTTCTTCTTATTATTATTTTTTGGCAGTACGCATCATTAAAGACATTATAATTTTAGAAATTAATAGACTGTCATTCTTATCTAGGTTTTGGAGAGTCCATGAAAGTGTCATTTTTGCCACTAAAGAAATATCCATTCCAAGTATGCGTGTAAACCACAATCGGAACTTTTTTTGGTTGTATCCTACAAGAAACATGACAATATTTTAAAGAAATACAAATGATGATCTACCATCTTTCACATTGTAATTTAATTTACACAGAACTTCGGGAGGGGGGAAAATTTTTTACTGTTTCCTTTTGATCTCACCGACAGCTTATTAGCATATATATATATATATATAGTACGGGCCCCCATTTGAGGATATGATTTAGGAAAAAGGTAATGATTAGCAATTTATCGAAATTTCAGGGTAATTGTGCTATTATCATGTTAACAATAATCCCCCAAGTTACTCATCATATTCTGCTGGCTCCACAATCACTGAACCTATCAACAAACCACGGGGTGAACAAGGTAGGTGTATTTTCTTTTTTTCTTTTTTTGGCCCTTTCAGGGCATTCTTTAGTTGTTTTCTGTTGCTTGTGTATGTTCTTTTTGACTGCCTCTTTTCGCCTGGGGAGAGTCGAGAGACTGCCATATTTTGCACGCCCACCGGCTTTTGCTTGTGGGTCAGGTTGCGGCATGATTAATTAATTAATTAATATTAAGGATGCCTCTAATCATTGGAGATAATGTTATTGGCTGATACTCGATTAATTTACTAATATCCATTTGATATTTTCTAGTGATTACTTCTCTCGATAGCGGGCACCATCAAAATTTTTCTGCCGACATACTATTAAATTGTGCGGTTTAACAGAATCAATTTTTAATATTATTAAACCGCACAATTTTATAATATATTGAAAATTAATTTTATTAAGTCATATGGTTCAATCAGCATGTCTACATTAAAAAAATGAGGACACTTTCTTCAGGATCTTAGTAAAGTTTGTAAAAATTATTAAATCATATAATTTAATAGTATAATATTATACACACACATATACTAGCTTTATGATTTATGAAGAGGGTTCTGGAAATGGGATTCTACTTTTATTTGAAAGATATAAAATACAAAGTGTGCATAATGCAAAGCGAGCCATGTGATATGTCCCGCAAGTGCATTTACTTACTTCGAGAAGATATAAGAGGTCACAAAACAAAGGTAGTAGCTAAAGGTAAATCATAGGTAAGGGAAGGAGAACGTGCAAATTTTGAACAGGATTCTGATTCTTAATCAGGAAAAAAGGAATCTCTGATTTTTTTCAGCCCTAGATATAGAACAAGGTTAGGCCTTTTCCAGAGTGTGTTGCTTGGAGTGACATTGTGAAAAGTGTAGCCTATGCTTCAGCCTCGGACCTAAGCATTGCCTGCCCTCCACCTCACCTCTTTGAAAATTACATGGCTGCCTAGTTGCTACTTGCTACAGATACAATTGCAACTTTTAAAATTATTACCCTCTACCCATCACGATCATTCTCTCTTGTTAATTATTTATTTGCTTATTTGTGTTTTGAGTGGGACTATTGGCACCCCTCTAAATATCTCTTAACACCCATTTTCTTTATTAACCCTATTAAAATATTTATTAATATTATAAAATTCTTTTAACACCCCTTAAATGATAAAATTACCCTTAATTAAAACTTATTAGCGTAAACATCATTCTTTAATTATTTTTTATCTTTATTATTAAACCTCATTTCAACAATAGAGTTTCTTCTCTCCATTGCAGTCGCCGATATTAAAATTTTTGCTTGAAAATAAGAGAAAAAAACAATCCTTTTAATTTTTAAAATGTTGGATTTTAATCCCGGGTACCACCTTCATTCACTAAAGGTTGCTATAAATTACTATCTTAATCTCATCTGCCTCGTTCTGTGTCTTGTTCAGTCTATTATTCACTTTATTATGAGTTTCAAAATCAGCAGCTTCACCCTCAATTTGATTCACCTCATTCTTCTTATTCTCCCATGTGGCATAAAATTCATCCCCGTCATCATTGCTGCTCATGTAATAATGATTTGCCTTTGCCCTTGATGCTCTTGGATCATATTCTTCCTTGAATTTAGATTTCCACGTTGCATTTTCAAGATCACTAACTTGTTTCCCGACTCAAAATCTTTGTTTGTCAATTTTCTATTAAAACCAACTTCCACATTTCCCTTCTGACATTCATATTATTGAGCTCTTCCAAACTTGTCTTGCTTCCCTTTTAAAATAAAAATCTACAGCATAAAGAATTTTTAAGAAAAAAAAATATTGACATTTGAGTATAGGTTTAATTAGAAATTATCCTATTATGTAATTTGAGTAAAGGTTAAAATTGTAAAATAATTATAGGGGTTTTAATAGGTATTTGGAGAGGTGCCAATAGTCCCACTCTTGTGTTTTTCCGTGAGATTTTCACATTACTTGGATGGCCCATTTAACGGGTAGCAGGGCCTTTGAAGAGACTGGGAGGACACTCAGTGATTAGGGCCTGACATATTAGGCCGGGAGAACATGTTATGTCCTTTTAAGGAGGTGTTTGCGGCTCTGATGGGGGAAAGATTTGGCAAAGCTGGGCATTAATTAATTAATTTTGTCTTTCTCGGAAAAGTTTTATGTTAAATTGGAATAAAGAAAACTGGGTTCTATATAACTTTTTCATTTCATTCACACAATGCTGCATACAATTTAGTTTAACGTTTGTAAAAAGGGAAACTAAAGTAAGAGAGCAAAAATAGTTTTCGCTAGTTTTTGAGTCACCAATTAAACACCCGATCATCATCATCATCATCCCATTAAATTGATGCATATTGCAAAAACATTGAAAAAACTAGCTAAGTATGCACCGCCAAAATAGAGGTGCAACTCAAGTTTAATACACGTCTTTATTGTTAAAAATAATTATAAATTTCAGGAACATTTACGTTATATTATCAAGAATCAATGATGGAGTACGCATAAACTTGCCTAAATTCATAACGACCAATTGCTTTCTGAGGATGTGAAATGTCAGAAAGAATAGAAGTAACGGGCGCTCTGGGAATCATAATCGCTTATACATATATCTTTCCTATTATCTTTTGGTATTTCTATTTTAATCCATAATAAAAATTAAAATTACATTCAAGTCCTTAGCATCAAAGGCTCACACCCTATTAGATATATCAAAATCCAAATTAGACTCAATTTTATATGATAGTTTTCAACAAGTAATTGGTTACATAAAAGCACAATGTATGATTTAGGATCTAGCATTTATTAGTCAAGATTATTTTTTTAAAATAAGAAACACTCATTAAAACAGTTTATGTACATTTGTTAATAAATAAATGTAATACAAAGCAAAAATCAATATATTGTTGGCAAATAACAGTAGTTCTTCATCTTAATTATTTAGTGATGATATATTTTTGCCTGCCATCTGTTAACCAATGTTTATTACATAATATGATTAACTCACTAGGCAAGGCTCGCATAGTTTTTATAATGCGCACACGCTCACTGCTATTGTATTTTGTAAAAGTATAAATAAAGAAAAAATCATTTTACATTATAGCCAGATTAAGGTAGGATTGGCAATGGGATAGTAGGATGTGCTGGTATTTGTCAATCTTGATCTCAATCAGGATAGAAAATATGGTTCAACTACTTTAGATCAGCTCCAAGATAGAGCAGCGTTCAAAATCGTTGGATACACGTGGTCACAATTGTTTCAAAGTTAAGTACATGAATCCAACGGCTCTACCTTAGAACTGATCAAAGGTAGCAACTGCCTAGAAAATATATTGTAAATCCTGTCCCAAATAGTATATTGAGACAAAAAAAGTTTTACAAATTAAAATCTCAAATCTCGATCAGAATTTTGAATTATCTCAGATGACATGATTTTACTATCATATACTGTAGATCCTATCATAAATGATATGTCATACACTTTTGATTGACATATCATGTATCTTTTATTTATCAAACAAACTTATTATACATGTATAATTAATATGTCATATTTATATGATTCATTAAATCAACTTGACACGTATTTTTAAATTTTGAATTTGAAGGTAATTGGAATCTCAGTCAGATTTTCAAATGTTTCGGGTTCCATTAAAAGAATAAATCAAGATAAAATTAAGTCCCAAATATCAATCCAAATAATAAATTGAAATAAAATTTTATACTGGATCCCGTCCAACCGAAAGTTTAAACTGCGATCGAGAGTCGGAGAATTCTAACAATCGTAGACTTATAGGCCACATGCACATATAGCTCTAAAGTCTAAAACAACGGTGATGCACCCAAAAGCCCATTATTATTAACGATTATTATTAAAAATAAAAAGAAAATGTGGCAAACAGATTACTATAAGGGTGTGTTTGGGATTGAGGTTGGGCAGCTGTAGCCAAAGATGGCCAATGGGCCGGGCGGCACGTGGCACGGCACGGCACGAGCACGTTTCGGTGAGGCACGAGGCACGGCACGGCACGCACGTGGGCCGTGCCGGGCTTAGAATTTTAGGCACGCGGGCCTTAAAGCACGGCACGATAAGAGATGGGCCAAAGCACGGCACGCGAAAAAGCACGTAATAAGCACGGTTCATTAGTGGGCTAGCACGCGGCCCGTGAGCCATTAATAGCACGTGGGCCAAATATATCTAAGTAAATTTTTTTAACAAAAAGTAAATATAAAATGTTATGAAATTAAAGTACAATATCTTGAAATTAAATGTTTTAATATATTTTTTAGCATAGACTTTTAAAAATTAATTTAAATCATTAAATCTTAGTTTAAATAAATATTCTAATCTTTTATGTTTATAATTTATTAAATGAATAAGTAAATATCATGATTTTAATAAATAAAATTATAAATATCATAATTTTATTTATGATATTTATTAAATGAATAATGTTATTTAATTTTATTTATGATATTTATTTAATTATTTATTTACGTTTATAATTTATTAAATAAATAAGTAAATAACTAAATATCATGATTTTAATAAATAAGATTATAAATATCATAAATTTATATATTATAAATAAAAAATAATTTTTTTTACAAAATTAATAATAAAATATTTTTCATATTAATATTAAATCATAACTTAATTAATATTTAATAGAGATATGTTTCATTTGTGAATGAAATATTTTTCATTTTATACACAAGAAAAATGTTAATTGCTCTCTTAATAAAAATTAATATGATTATGATTTTGAATATTATTATTATTATTATGTTGGTGGGCTTAAAAAAGCACGTCAGGCACGTGGGCTTTTTTAAGCACGCAAAAAAAAAAAAAAGTTGGTGGGCTTTTTTTGGGCACGGCCCACGGCACGGCACGAGCCCTCTCGTGCCGTGGGCCGTGCCGGGCTCAACTGAAAAAAATGTGGGCACGGCACGGCACGGCCCACCAAATTGGTGGGCCGTGCCGTGCCGGGCCCCGATTTCTTACGGTAAGACAAGTGCGGGGTCGGGGCCGAAATGGATCGACCCGTTGCGCATACTTAGCTCGAAGATCAACAGCAACATTTTTTTTTTTTTTTTGGAAAGAAAAAACGGCCGAACTGTCAAGCTTCTTTTT
>NW_006262339.1:3338893-3474928 GCF_000493195.1 Citrus x clementina | reverse complement strand
CTGAGGTGCCGTAGCTTATAAGTTACAACTGTTGTGAAAAAAAAATTATAATTATGAAACAAAAGTTAATAATATATAGTAAATATAAATTTTAAATAATAATTTTGATAATATTATTAAAGATATAATAAATTTTATATTATACAAGTGAAAAATTATATCAACATAGCTTAAAAGTTACAGCAGTTAGTGTTTACCAAACACTTTAGTGCTGTAACTTTTAAGCTACAGCTAACTATGGCCAATGGGCCGTGCCGTGCCGGCCCACGAGCCCTTATGGGCCGACAATTGGTGGGTCGTGCCGGCACGGCACGGCCCATTGGCCATAGTTAGCTGTAGCTTAAAAGTTACAGCACTAAAGTGTTTGGTAAACACTAACTGCTGTAACTTTTAAGCTATGTTGATATAATTTTTCACTTGTATAATATAAAATTTATTATATCTTTAATAATATTATCAAAATTATTATTTAAAATTTATATTTACTATATATTATTAACTTTTGTTTCATAATTATAATTTTTTTTTCACAACAGTTGTAACTTAAAAGCTACAGCACCTCAATTTCAAAAACACCGTAAAACCAACAACTATACAAGTCTAGTCTATAATAAGTAAAGACATATTCTCATGCAAACTCCTACTTCCAAATCTCAAACAAGTGTCCCCTTCCCCCACGTGTACACCGCCACCACCTCCATAGAGCACAACACTCCCCCACCTCTCTTCCTTTTCATCTCTCTCATTATATATAATATTACTTTACTCTCTTGTGGAGTTGCAAGGAAAGCAAGGTAGATCGATAATCAGTACTGCAAAAGCAAAAACACAACAAAATCAATTCAATGGCCGAGTCACGCCAGACCCAGCACTACCAGCAACAGCAGCAGCCAAGTGATGCCATCAAAGGCATATTACCCGAAAGGACACCATCTAAATCACAACTTCTTGCTGTCGTTACCCTTCTGCCTGTTGGTGGCACTCTTCTCCTCCTCTCTGGTCTCACGTTGGCCGGGACCCTCACTTGCCTCGCTCTCGCCACCCCGCTTTTTATCATTTGCAGCCCGGTTTTGGTCCCCGCAGCCCTCGTCACTGGCTTGGCCATCGCCGGTTTCTTGACTTCCGGTGCTTTTGGAATAACTGCGCTCTCCTCCTTCTCTTGGATGGCCAGTTTTCTAAGGAGAATGCGGGCCCCTGGACAGACGGAGCAGGCAAAGCGGTGCGTGCAGGACACGGCGGGCGGCCAGAAGGTTAGGGAGACGGCCCTGATGACCCAGCAAAAGGCCCAGGATACAGGAAGGGAGGCTAAGGAAGCAGGGAAGACATAGGTTTTGTGCATCTTATAGGCCCAATGGGCTTTGCTGTCCTCTGTTTTTGAATGGTCTTTTCTCAGTGAAGTTGTGGGGCTGCATGTAATGGAATAATTATGTGAATGGTTTTGATAAGTATGTACCCTCGTTCTTTTCGTTTCCTGCTTGTGCTGCGGCTCTGTTTGTAAGAATCACTACCCCCCTTTTTTTTGGAATAAATTTTTGCAAATCTTGAAGTTTTTCATGCTTTCTGTTTCTGAGTCAACAACAAATATGCACAGCAGGACTGTAAAGTGTAAATTATGTGTTAGCCAGCCGTTAGAGTTGGAGAAAACAACATTATTAAGGCTATGGTATATTTGAAAGTTTGATATCTATCATGTATGGTTGAACCAACCCTTCGGCCTTTGGGTCAGTTTGGTAGTTCCCCCCGCAACACCCCCCCCCCCCCCCCCTCTCCAAAAAAACAACAAAAAAATAAAAATAAATAAATACATTTGTCGGCTGACACTTATTTTTTGAAAAAAAAAATCAGTAATTTATGAAAAATCATTTTTTAAAATAGTTTTCGTTATAATAGAGTAATAGACCACATCAATTTTATTAAATTACATTGTAATTAAATTTTATGTAATCAATTCATTTTTTATTTTGTTTAAAAGACTTATCGGGGAAAATAATACCAACAAATTTATTTTTCATTCTAAACAATATCATATATTTAAAAAGGAATGGGAAATTATTACTTGCATATCTTTAAATTGTCTTATTATTAAATATATTACAATGCTTTCAGAATAATACCACTTAAAGTTGAGAAAATGTATTTATCATTAGCTAACGTTTGAAATGGGTTGGTATTATTTAGTTCGGTTTGGTTTAGATCAAAATCCGAACCGAACCAAAACCGATCGGTTCTTACAAGTTGAAACCGAAGAGAAACCGAAGACGAACCGAAGTTTTCTGACCAATCCAAACCGAGTCGAATTATGTTGGTTCGGTACAGTTTTAAACTTTGGTTCGGTTCGGTTTCAATTTTACAATTTCTCACTAGAGATTGAACTGCTCACTCAATACCAATGTTTGATATAACATGATAAAATTTACCAAAATAAAAACTCATAAGTCAAAGAAATACATGATTTAGAAAAAGAAATTGATAATAACAAAAAAATCATAATAGTTTTTCATTATCAAAATAATAATAATACACCAAAAATCTCATAGGTTTCAAATCACCATTTGCAATAACCAAACAAGGACATGTCACAAAAATCTAGCAAGCCAATAACTGAAACAAAGGCCCAAAAAAAAAAAAAAACTCAATTTCTCAAAATTAATTTTCCTGTGATCACAATAGAGAAGAGCAAATCACTCCCTGAGTACTCATCATCATTTTCCAGCGAGTTTAATTTCAACAACCAATCAAATTGATATACTTTCAATGTTCCAAACAGCAAAAGAAATGGCTTTGACATCAAATCCAAAAAAAAAAAACAAATACAAATAAAAAAAGCAAAAAGCAAAAAGCAAAAAATAAAAAATAAAAATTTTAATATTGTTATTTTACTTAAACAAATAAATGGATCTATAATAGAAAGAGAATTAAAAAAAGCGAGAGAAATAAGAAGAAAATAAGAATTCTTGTGGGATGGTCGAGGGGTTGTGATGAATGAGGGATAAAGGATGGATGTTGTGGGGGTTGTGACGAACTATCGGTGGCTGATAAGCGACTGTGCTAAGGGTTGACAGTGGTTGTGTGATATGAGAGAGAAGCGGCTGCGAGTTGTGTGTATGGTGTGAGAAAAGAGTGGTTGCCGATTGTGTGTGTGTGTTGAGAGAAACAAGCGGCTGGTGGTGGTGGAAATGGGTTGTGCTGCCGATGAGAGTGTGAAAGAGTGAGGTTGTGAGTGTGTGCTGCTGGCGGTGAGAAAGAGAAGGTGTGTGTTGCTGGCAGCTGTGTGGGAGATGAGTGTGTGTAATTGATTTTAGGTTTAGGTTTTGTTTAGCTATTTACATGTTAAAAACCGATCGGTTTGTTGGTTCAGTTCAATTTTAATCCGAACCAAACACAACCAATCGTTGGTTCTTCAATTTGTGACTCATTCGGTTTTTGCTGGTAAAACCAAACCGAATCAAATTGAAATATTTTGGTTCAGTTCAGTAAAAACTGAACCGAATGCCCACCCCTAATTTGAATATTAACAAAATTGTTGTCAATTAACGATTTTGCCATTGAAACTCAAATTAATGTAAAAAAAAATTATCACTTGTATACTCTTAAATTACTATGTTATGCAATATACTATAACACTTTTATTTTGTATCATTTGTCCACCTAAAGTTGACAAAAGTTATTTGTCATCCACTAAATCGTTAGTTGCCGTTTGAATGTAACGACGTCAGGGATAACTTGATCTTTTAATATAAGATTATATCTCTTAGTTAATTAAATATAAAAAAAGACTCTTAGGACCTAATTGTTTATACAAGCTTAAATAAGTAACATAAAGAATCCTATCTTTGGCACCTGTACTATACTTCATTGTATGTTTGTAAAAATACTTCAACTCAAAAAGCTTGCATCTAAGCATTTGTCCTAAAAGCAAAAACAACCAATTAATTGATTTTTTCTTCTCAAGAATTGGCTTCACACAGTTGCATTGTTTGTAAAGTTTATAATTTCAAAAACTAGGGTTCATACAAATAGCCGATGGTTGGTAGCATTGACTTGGAGCGGTGATTGTCAAATTTGGTAGATATGGTGCCAGTGAAGGTTAACTCGCGACGATGGAGGTCGATCGGAGCAATAATGATTTCATGGACGGAAAAATGTATTTTGTTAACTTCGGGTAGACGAATGATATAATTTGAAAGTGTTGTATTATTTTGGATAACAAGTCAATTTAAAGGCATACGAGTGATACTTTCTCTTATTTCTATATTAAAACACTAGATTATCCCTTTAACATTATCATATTCAAACGGTTGCTAACAGTTTAGTGGATGACAAATACATTTTGTTAGCTTAAAGTAGACGACTGAATACGTGTTGTTTTTTCAACTTAATGAAAATTTTCAGCCATTAAGCCATTAAGTTATTAAGTTAATTTTTTTTAATCTTTTTACTTAATCTAAAAAGCTTGAATAATACCATTAAAAGATATTCTCTAAAATATCCTCATTTAATTACTTGAATATTATTTATATTATGATAATATATTATGTTATTTTTATTCTTTGAAATGTTTATTATTTGTTTAACATTTATAATTTGTAAGGGCATAAATGTAAAAATATTAGTTTTAAGATTTTTTAAGTTAAAAAATAGACAACTTAATATTGATTTTTAGTGATTCAAAAAAAAAATATATATATCATTCAGATTTAGATATTCAGCTCTATTCAGAATTCAGACTAATTTATGTCTATTAAGATTTCAGAGAAAAAAAACAAACGCCACCTACATCTTACAAGGATGAATTACAAAAATTTTCGAGAATTATTAAGAACTATGAAATAGAACCGCACTTCGTGCGGCTTTAAAAAATTAATTTAATATTATTTTTTATTATTTTATACTTGATAAAACTGATAAAAAATATGAATTATTTTTTTAAAAATGACGCAGCCTTATAAAACTAATATTATTTATGAAAGTTAATTTTTTTTTGTTATAGGTCGATGGTGTGAAAACACTTCCTGATGTCGAATTCTAAAAACCAGCGAGAGATTCCCCACTCTATTTATGAAAGTTAATTATTTTTTTGTTAACTTTAAAAATATATATTAATGTGTATAGTTAAGTGTACACAACCTGTTCATCAATAAAAATTATGTTCACACTAATCAACTCTTCATTTTTCTTGGTATTAATAGACTCCTACATTTTACAAAATCTAATCCTTATCATCCAACTATCTCTATCATTGTTTAACTCATGAAGAAAAGAATACTCTATGAAGCACACAATACAAAAAATTTAAATAAGTCAAAAAATAAAAAATATAATAACATTTTTAAAGAGGATGTTGGTTAAATAATTAAAAAAATCCAAACATAACAAATCTTAAATACTTAATATTTATATAATTTGAAGAAACCAAAAGACACTAAATAAAAGGTTGCATAATTAAATATGAAATTATGACATTAAAATTATGTCATAGTGGTATTGGTGAGGGAAGATGAAAGAACCTTCCTTCCTATATTAATTAGTTGATGTATTTTAAACTACTAAAGTTTAGTTGTTGGCTTAATAAAATAAATGAATATTTTAAAACTATAATTAATTTATTATTAATGGTTACATATTGTTGAATTTAAATAGAAAGAAGAAGAGACATGTAATCTTTTATAATCTACTAATTATTTTCTATTTTTAATATTTTGTAATGTAATTATTTTTTAATCTCAACCAATATATTAGATTATAGAGAATATAAAAAGATGAGAAATAATAATGCCACAAATCTTAACTACTTAATATTTATAGAGTTTGAAGAAGCCAAAAGGCACTAAACAAAAGGTTGCATAATTAAATATGAGATTATAGTATTAAAATTAGACTCCAATGACATTATTGAGGGAATATGAAGGAACATTCCTTCCTATATTAATTAATTGATATATTAAGCCACTAAAGTTTAATTGTTGGCATAATAAAATAAATTAATGTTTGAAGACTTATAATTAATTATTATTAATGGTTACATATTATTGAATTTAAATAGAAAGAGGAAGAGACATATAATCTTTTATAATCTAATAATTATTTTTTATTTTTAATATTTTGTAATGTAATTATTTTTTTTTAATATCAACTAATTTATTAGATGATAGAGAATACAAGAAGATGAGAAATAGTGATGCCATATCACCTCCTCTAATCCCAACTTTATATATATATATATATATATATGTAGATTTTTAATATTTTGTAATGTAATTATTTTTTAATCTCAACCAATATATTAGATAATAGAGAATATAAAAAGATGAAAAATAATGATGCCACAAATCTTAAATATTTAATGTTTATGGAGTTTGAAGAAGCCAAAATGCACTAAACAAAAGATAGAATAATTAAATATGGAATTATGACATTAAAATTAGGCTCTAATAGAATTGTTGAGGTAAGATGAATGAACATTCCTTCATATATTAATATTAATTAATTGATGTATTTTAAGCCACTAAAATTTAATTGTTGGCAGAATAAAATAAAGGAATGTTTCAAGACTTATAATTAATTATTATTAATAGTTACATATTGTTGAATTTAAATAGAAAGAGAAAAAGACATGTAATCATTTATAATCTAATAATTATTTTCTATTTTAATATTTTGTAATGTAATTATTTTTTAATTTCAACTAATTTATTAGATAATAGAGAATATGAGATGATGAGAAATGGTGATGCCACATCACCTCCTCAAGTCCCAGTTTTGTATATATATATAGATATATAGATTGGATCACATGTTAATCTTACCTTTTTATTTCTACAAGATTTGTGCGTGAGATTAAGATGACATCGAAAACTAATGTTTTTACTTTTGGAGCGATTCTAATTGAGCTTATAACTAGTCCGCATCCACTTTCCCGCGATAATAAAGAACCAATCAAAATGATATCACTAATTTTAGAAGTTGGTAGACTTTTTAAGTCAGCTCATATGTTTTCTTATATGACGTTTCCAATTCTATTGATGAGCTAACTAATTTAATACATTTTTTAAATATAATTTGTGTTTAATTAACAATAAGATGAAATTAATATTTCAAGATGAAGACTCAGAGACTGCTTTGGAAGCTATTATAAATCTGAACCTGAAAGGAAGCTGCTACCCCACGGGAGAAATATACAAGGTTAGGATAAAAAGCAAAAGGTTATATATGTGTATATATATACATATGTGAGTGTGTATCATGTATGTTTGTATGTATGTATGTATGTATGTATGTATGTATGCATGTATGTACACACACACATATATATGTAACCAGGGGCGGAGACATCATAGTGATTCACTGGGGGCTTATTCAACAGTAACATAAAATTTTTTTAAAAAGTAATAAAAATATAAATTTAAAAGATTGATACATTGTATTATAACTTCATTATTAATGTTATTAAATAAATTTTTTTCTATGTAAACAACCAAAATAAGTAAATGTTTAGGAATTTTTTATGGGCGTTGGATTAGTAGTGGAATTGGAAAAGTAAGATTAATAAAAAAAATTATTAATGAGTTTGTGGGCCGTCTAAAAATTAAATTAATATTAATATTTATGGGTTTGATTTTAGTTTGTAAAGTCCATCTTTTTTTATTTGAATTTAAAAAATTAGAATGTGAGAATTTAAGTATAATTATGTATTGTAGGCTTGACTATAAATTAGTGGGGGCTTTAGAAAAAATTATTGAGAATTTTATGAAAACTAAATTAATTATTAATTTTATTTTTTTTTCCAGTGGGGGCTTAAGTCCCCACTGGTCCTAAGGTGAAGCCGCCCCTGTATATAACCATTCTTAAGTGCGTGCTCCTTTATTTTTTTCATGCGGACACACTTGTAAGTCATGAGATTTAATAGAGTCAGATTTTAATATTATTGAACCACATGGTTTAACAGCGTGTTTGTATTAAAAAAAAAGAGAGGATACTTACACTTAAAAATTATGTATATATGTATGTGCGCGCGTGCGCCTTCTCAAATGGCGAAATTATCAATAAGGTGTTTGAGTAAAAACCCAGTAAACAGAGCAAAAAATGAGAGAAATTGTTTAGATACTTTCTCAAATCTTGATACCCTCGATTGAATAGGAAAACTCGCTTGACGGGGTTAGCTAGGTCTTTATAAGGCTGTGTAACGGTAGATAAATTATTATTACATGACTTCACCTACCTTGAAAATTTAGAATGAATTCATGCACTGTGCAGTAAAATTTTCACACGCGCATAGACATTGTTGTATAGCATTGTTAGAAATTATCCAAAACCGAACTCCTTTAATCATTCTCCGCAAAATGATCATCAATTTCTTCACTTGATTCTAATTTGAACACGAGCACACTTATCTTACAAAGTCATTGGAGATTGAAGAAATAGATGACAAAATGGAAAACAAAATGCATATCGCCTATCCTATTGAAAATTCTGTTATTGGTAACGCAAATCAAATAGGAACCGAAGCAGGAACGTCGTCGTACCAAACAATATCTGTTGCATATTTTGGGCCTGAGTTAGGAAACCATAAAATTTGGACCATTAATGGTTAACGGATCACTGGGCCTGGGCTATAAGTTCAGCTAAGGGACTAAACGAACCAGCTTTTCAGCTCAAGGGGGAAGCACGTGCGTAGCAGAAACTACAGTTTAATTTAAAATTTTTAATTGACTCGAAAAAACCACAAAAAAAAAAAAAACGTTCCAAGCGGCGTATACAGAAGGATTGAAGGAAGAAGGAAAGAATTTGCAGTAGAAAAGTTTTGTTCATTCAATTTGTCATTCATACTTGCACTGCAGCAGCTCGGATCTGGTGCTGGTGTTATACGCCGGTGAGGTGAGGCCCTTTCATCAGATGGCTGGCGCCGCCTCGGCGCTCTTCCTTCTTGACATCAAAGGACGTGTGTTGATTTGGCGTGATTATCGCGGTGATGTCTCCGCTATTCAAGCTGAACGCTTCTTCACCAAGTTCATCGAGAAAGAGGTCAGTGATTCACCTCTCTCTCTTCCACTTCCACTTTCATTTTCACTTTCTCTGTACGTATCCACATCCGCATACGAGCTGAGCCTTAGCTTTGCTTGTAAAATCATGCTTCGATTTGATATAAGCACTGCTTCATTGATTTTTTAAATTTATGCTCGATCTGTGTCTGATTTAAAATCGCCGAGCTCCATGATCTGCTTATAATGTTGTTTTAGTTTTAGTGAAGAGTTTCTGCTCTTTTTTTTGGTTGAATAAACAGAAAGTAGTTGCTGATTTGTAATAGGTTCTTTTGGATTTGAAATGATTCAGGGGGATCCGCAATCGCAAAATCCTGTGGTATTCGACAATGGTGTGACCTACATGTTTATACAACACAACAATGTTTACCTGATGGCTGCTTCGAGGCAGAACTGCAATGCTGCCAGTATTTTGTTATTTTTGCATCGCGTAGCTGATGTAAGAAATTTCTAGTTATTTGATTTACTCTTTGTTTTTAATAAAAATCATGTCATATATGTACCAAATTGTGCATCTTCTACACTGATGAATGTAGGTGTTTAAACATTACTTTGAAGAGTTAGAAGAGGAATCTTTGCGAGATAATTTTGTGGTTGTGGTAAGAAACTGACTGGTCTTTTCTTTGGAAAATCTTACACGCTAGTGTTTAGGAAGCACTTGATGGTTTTATACTGATGCTCTGTGCATTTGGTAGTATGAGTTGCTTGATGAGATAATGGACTTCGGTTTCCCTCAATTCACTGAGGCAAAGATTCTTAGCGAGTTTATTAAGACTGATGCTTATAGGATGGAAGTTACACAGCGTCCTCCCATGGCTGTGACGAATGCAGTTTCTTGGCGCAGTGAAGGGATACGGTACAAGAAAAACGAAGTAGGTTGTCTGCCTAAGCAATTTTTTTTTTTTTTTTGGGTTAATGAACTGAGATGCCATTTCTGATGGAGGCTCTGTTGACATTTAATCAGGTTTTTCTGGATGTGGTCGAAAGTGTCAATATACTGGTCAACAGCAATGGGCAGATAGTCCGTTCAGATGTTGTTGGGGCATTAAAAATGAGAACGTATTTGAGGTGAGTGCCTATCTTCTATTTGGTTAATGGTTGAAAACTAAACAACAGTCTTAAAGTATGAGTTTTTCTATATACTAGTTGTAATCGTGTGGCTTGTTTCATAAACTCAATGACTTAGAAGTCTTAGAATTTTAATATGAACTAGTATGGTTGTCAACACCATGTCTATGCTAACTAGTTTAGCTCACCTTGTAAATCCATTGATCTTAATTCAGCCGTAACCAAATGTTAGGCAGAGCCATTTGAATCTATCGCTTGTACTCAATATTTTTTAGTTTGGTTTAGTTCAGGCTGACCCCTAAGGTATAGGTTCTTAATGCATTTTGGTGTCCTTGTTTGATTTGGTAACAAAGATTGCTTGTCTGACAGTTGTGTTAAATCTTTTAGGTTTGCGCTTGTTTATTCTATCAGTTTGCTCTTTTGCTGATGAAATGCTTCATTTCTCGTAGTGGTATGCCTGAGTGTAAGCTTGGCCTGAATGATAGAGTACTACTGGAGGCACAGGGTCGATCAACTAAAGGGAAAGCCATTGATCTGGACGATATCAAGTTTCATCAGTATGTTGACTTGTTTTGTCATTTGTATCTTTCTTCTGGTGTTTGGTTTTTCTTTTGTTTCCTTTCAAATCCTATTACTTGATTGCTTATATCTGTGTTAGGTGTGTACGTTTGGCTCGTTTTGAAAATGATCGGACAATATCTTTCATACCACCTGATGGATCTTTTGATCTCATGACGTATAGACTCAGTACTCAGGTTGATCTCTCTTGATTTCTTTCTAAATGTTTTTCCAATGTCTATTATTGTCTTCCACTGATTTCAATAGCCATTTTCAAAATTTCCCTCTTTAGTGAGTCTGGCTGACCTGGTTATGACTTGACTTTAATTCTGTCAATATAACCACCAATTCTAAAATCTTTGTAATGTTTTTGTTCGCTCAATCATAAAGCTGCTAAGTGCAATTATTATTATTTTTCAGGTGAAACCTCTAATTTGGGTGGAAGCTCAAATTGAAAGGCATTCTAGAAGTCGAATTGAAATAATGGTAAAAGCACGGAGCCAGTTCAAGGAGCGTAGGTAAATTTTTTTTACCATTTATGAAATTTACGAAGGACCCATTGGGTCTCTGAGATAGAAGATTTGTAGAAATCTGAAAATAGTATTTGGAAGTAATCCTGTATTCCAGCCTTAAGAATTCATTTAGGTTATTTTAATTTTTAATAGTCTCATGTCTTAGTATACAATGGAAGTGAGATTGGGTTTGCTCAAGAAAAGAGCATGCCTTTCTATTCTATTTTTATAATTTTGGGGAGATTTTGCATTCTTTAGAAAATACCCTGTCAATAGCGTTTGAGATCATTCTTTTCTGTTTTGATAACATAAAGCTGTGTCAAGGTCCTTACATCTTAGATACGATGTCAATGGGGATGCTTGTTTTTGAACAAGCAATGGATGTAAAATTTACTTTTTATGTTTGCAATGTCTAGAATTTGCTCAGTGTCAATCATAGAATTTTTTATTGACTTGAACAACATCTTGGTGGATGTAACAACTATTTGTTACCAGTGGTGAAGCCACCTGTGGGCTTTGGAAAAATTTTCAAATAAGTCCTCTAATTTAAGAAATTTATATACAATTATAATATTAACATTTTCAGTATTCTTAATAATTTTTTCAACATTTTTTTATACTTTTTAATTTATTCATCTCAACCTCAACTCATTTCTCACTGTCTAAGCCTCTCTCACTCTTTACCCTCTAACTTTGATGATAAAAAAAAAAATTAAACATGGTGTTAAATGCTTGAATTTTATTTTATTTTCCCTAAAATCAAAGAATTTGATTAACAATATAATCATCTCCAGTTCAATTTCAATTTAATATTATGATTTAATTCACTATCTAGATTCATGAGAAAATTTTATGATTTTTGTCTTTCATAATTCTCTCAATCAAGTGCTTTACGATTTGTGAACCAACTCAGTTTCTATTTTTATTTTTCTTGAAATTTAATTAAAGATAAATTTCTTATTCACTCTTATTTTATCCCCTTAGTATTATATTTTTTAAGAAATAATTTCAGTATGGCCCACCCTAAAAATCATAACCAATACCTTTACTAAAAATTATTTTACCCACCCAAAAAAAAAAAAAAAAAAAAAATGGCCTTGCCTCTGGTTGTTACACTTTTCAATTTGTACCATATTTCATGGAGTTTCACTTTCTGGCATTTTAGAGGATTTAAGTGCCAAATCTCTTTTCTTGGTGATATGATCACTTTTGTGTTAGTGTCTACTCCATTGTTAAAATTGAGTGGCGCCTTATTATGCATGGTTGGTGGTGAAGTCTTCAGTCTTCCAATCAAGCAATTTTATGTCCTATTTGGTTAAGTTAATCCGGAAGGACCATTATTAATTTTTTCTTAATTTACTCATTAGTTACTTTCCGCTTCAGCACTGCAACAAATGTTGAAATCGAGTTGCCTGTACCAGCTGATGCAACAAATCCCAACGTTCGGACATCAATGGGATCTGCTCGATATGCTCCTGAGAATGATGCTTTGGTCTGGAAAATCAAATCTTTCCCTGGTAATAAGGTAGGATTTGGTTCTATCTATAGATTGTCAGCATGTCATATGTATTTGGCAACTGAGATTTACTTAGTGGCTTCCTTGCATTATCTCAACCATGTTTGTCAATTGAAATGTTTAGGAGTATATGTTGAGGGCAGAGTTTAGTCTTCCTAGTATAACGGCAGAAGAAGCAGCACCTGAGAGAAAGGCTCCAATACGTGTGAAGTTTGAGATACCATATTTTACTGTTTCAGGGATTCAGGTATGTCTTTCAACATCACTGTCTCCTTGGCCTTCCCACCTCTTTTCCGTTTGCCTCCTGGGTGCCTTTTGTTTTGGTATAAATGTAACCTAAAAAGAGGGTTCTGATGAACTATGCTTCAAAGCTATTGGGCTTTAGGAGTCATGGATTGATATGTTAGCTTATCCACTGATTGAAATTCCTTGCACTTTTCCACAAATATCATTATTCCTTTAGCTCAGGTTTGTGCCTAACTGGATACTTGTGTGTTTGGAGATAAAATGAAGTTAGTCTTCTGTTGGCTGTGCATTAATATGTATTGTATGGATGCAAGCTTGCTGAACCACTCATATTAGAGGCAGATTTGATAAAAGCATGTTCAAAACTTCCTCATTCTGGTCCCATACTTGAGTTATTATTGTATTCATATTATGTGTATACCAAAATTTTTTTTAGCAAACTGTGACATGCTTTTCATTTGGCTTTCTTTTTTATTAAAAAAATAATAATATTCCCTTTTTGAAATTTGATTTTTGTAGGTTCGTTATTTGAAGATAATTGAAAAAAGTGGATACCAGGCTCTTCCATGGGTTAGATACATTACAATGGCTGGTGAATACGAGTTAAGACTGATGTAAAGGTCCATACTTCATTAGATGTAACTCTAAAGGTCCGTTCCAGGCTCTTTGATGTGCGTAAATATATCATATGGCTTTGAAACTACAGAGGATAAAGACCTTTTTCATTTGGGAAGTTTCTTCTCATAATTTTGGTTTCTGTAGTGACGTCCTTTGGTGATATTCTTTTCTTCAAGCTGTGTGCTTTTACTTATCCTTTGAAAATACCAGTTTATTTCGTAGGGATGCAATGTTCTTCCAAAAGTTTTTCAATTATTTTTTGTGGGAATTAATAAACATTGGTTGTAAAATTGATCAACAGGTAGCTTTCTTTGTATTATGGTTGTTGCTTTATTTTATTTTATTTTTGTATCTAATCTCAATTTTAAATTATAAAATTTTGGTACAAATTTTGAGACATTGATCTTTCACAATTTGATAATAGATATTGAAAGTGAAATTAGTATTTGATGTTGTTAATTCATCCACTATTAAATTGCAAGAGATCAATGGCTTAAAATTTATGTAAAAAAATCAAATTAATAGTTTAAAGTAAACAAGCTTAAATCATAAAGTTTCCAGCTGTCTAAATTTATTTTTATGTTCTATAAATTCATTTCAATTTTTGTTTTCCTTGATCACAAATTTGATCATTTCAAAATAGAAGTCCTGTTTGATATAATTTTTTAAATAGAATTTATTTAAATAGATATTTTGTGAGTAAAGCTTTTACAAGTAGAGTTATCATAAAAAAAATTTAATTGTTTGGTTGTTAATGAGAGTTTTTATGAAAAATTATGAAAGTATTTTAATAGGTAAAATTTTAAAGTTATGTTATAAAAAAAAATGAAATAAGATTGTCAAAAAGTAAATGATGTGTTAGATATTTTAATATTTTATATAATTTTTTTCTACGTTTATTATCAAAAGCTTAAAATTTAAATTTTTAGTAAAAGATAAAATAAGTAATTTAATTTTCAAAAATTCTACTAAACAATAACCAAATAACAAAAAAAATTAAAAAGAGTTTTAAATAAACACTTATAATCATTAAATAAATCATATTAAACCGACATTAAATCATCAACTTACCAATTATCAAGAAATAAAATATATATTGGATAAAATATGCTTTATATTACGTATTCACTTGACAAATAGCGTATAATAATCACGTGAAGTGGTGTGATAAATCTAATCTGATCTTGATGTTAGAATTGATTGATGCTCATGTAAAATTAAAGAGGGTGTAGTTTAACAACAATTAATTGAGGAAAAAGAAAAAGGAAAATTCGGAAAAAGGACTCTAAATTTGTTAAACTGACAAATCCACTTGTCAATGAATAAGATATGCGCCATACACCAAATGGTTGTGGCTCAGTTGGCAGCACATGTTGAGTTTGTGGGAAGAACTCTCGGGTTTGATCCCTACTAAATACACTATTTAGAATGGATAAAGAGCTTTAACTGTAAATACACCCCAAATATGAATTAATCAAGGCCCAATGCGGTCACGGGACACCGGATGATTTACGACCAAAAAACGATATGCGCCATACAAAAGTGAATTCCATATATGAATTCACAACACCACTTGTCAACGGATACGATAGGCGCTATTAAAAAGGTGATTATTAACGAGAGAAATCACGTGACTATGTTTTGGATTTAAGTTAATTTTAAGTTCTAAATTGTTGTTGTTTAGTATTTTGATTCAGACGTCATATGAAAGGGTAATGGCATGCACTTGGATAGTTTGTAGTCCATGGCACTTGACCAATCATTGATGGATATGCATGCACATTCATCACAGATAAAAAAGTTAACCGACAATTAAAAAAATATCAAATAATAGTTAAATGCATCACATCATTTGAGATGGAAAGTTACAAATTATGTACTATAAGAATGTAGGTAGAATAATATTTATACAAAAATTTTTTTTTTAAATACTGATAATATTTTTGCTTCACTCGCATTTCGTAAGGAATAAATGTCACAAATTAATTTTACATAATCATAGTTAATTGAAAGAGATTGAATCCATGAGACTCAAATTGTGAGGGTAGTGTTTGGCCGAGTGGCACGATAGTCAGTTGCAATCACATTTTATTACATCATATTTCCAATTTTAATGTATCTCAAGATTTTTTTGAATTTTTATCAAATGTTAGGTCACGAATTTACCACTAAGATATACGTTTCATGTAGAGTGTACCGTTAACAAGTGAAGTCTAGTGATTATGATTTTAAATATCATATTTTAAATGTAATTTTTTTAATTCCTTAATTGCATGCATGTTACCTCGTTGAAGTCGCCTGCATCCTCATAAATACAAGCTCACATTTCTTCCAAAACCGGAAATTTTTTTGCATAATTCTTATATTAATTACAACAAAGTAATGTCTCTCTTTTTTAAGAGTAATGGTTCAAAGTTTAGAGCAGGGTCAAGTTTGTTGTACAAAGCTTAAAATGATTGTGTAGAAATGGATGACATGGGAAAACTGAGAGCTGTGATGCGCTCTGACAATACGGAGAATTATCGAAATATTTCATGTTTCTCCGTACATGAGGTCTGTATTATAAATCCTACAACATACATGTAATTGAGGGAGGCACTTTAAGTCCGTACCACAATTCAGACTAATCTCCGCTCGCAGCAGGTCGGCCCGTAAGGGGTAAAGTGCTGACCAAAGTGGTGACTCCATAAGAGAGCGGGGCTTGAACCCCTGACCTCTCTTAAGAAGTGAGAGTGCCGAACCACTTACACCAACCAATTTTGGTTATCGAATTTCTTATTAATTCTATTAATAACATGCATGTAATTTTAGGCCATCAATTTGATTCTTCTGTTATCATTTCCGGCCTCTACTAAGGGTGCCTTGGACTTCGACGTAGCTTTGAAAATTAACAATTAATACATTGACAAAGCTACATAAAGGTAAATCGAATTATGTCATCGTAAAACTAACAGAACTGAAAGATTAATTTCATTGACATTCATATATCTATCATCAGCTCGTTGAATTTGTCTCACAGGTTGAGGCTCTAATTATAACGGCCGCTGGGAACCATTTCTTGGCCAAGAAATGGAGGCGACGCAGCAAGCAGTGAACTGTCAGCTTCGTCGCACTAACAGCTATTTTGGATGGCTATTGTCATATGAAGCTGTGATATCATCTTCTCAATTGCAAATAGTTTGTTTTTGCCGCAGAATTCGGCCATGACACCTGTGCTTTCAGCCTTGTTCATGAATCATGAGAGCTTCTGATATATGAAGAAGTGAAAATGTACACTTATACACAATGGCGGGCCTATATGAATTTCATAGCGGTAATTAATTAACCTGAATCACATTGTCGTAAAATTTTGGAATAACAACATAAAGCTTCGTTTTATTTTTGCTTTTACTATTATTTTCCTTTATTTATTCATTATAAGAATGAATTTATCTGGCTTTTCTCGAGGTCTGTGACTGGCTTTCAAATAAATAATTGTTGACAAAATATAGAACATAAAGCTTCGTTTTATTTTTGCTTTTACTATTATTTTCCTTTATATATTCATTATAAGAGTGAATTTTACTGGCTTTTCTCGAGGTCTGTGACTGGCTTTCAAATAAATAATTGTTGACAAAATATGGAACCTCATATATTGTATCTTTCGTATAATATAAAAACTATATCATGCCTTTACCCCCATATTAAAAAAAAAATCATGATTAAGTCATGTGATAGTGTGGTATTTTCAAGTTACAAAACTCATATAGTGTTTAATCATGAACTCACCAACTTGAAATAAACAACACATGTTATATAAAAAGAGTATCACAAAAATAAGGGATCAAATTGTAGGTTTTGAAGAACTCTAATTAATTTTTAATTTATCGAAGCACGAAAAGAGTATCAAGAATCAGTGAAATTAAGTGATGTATATATTTTGTCGGCTTTTTAAATTTAAATTCAATTTTTTAATACGATGTTTTGTTTTGTTTCCCACTTGTTAATCTATAAGATATACGTTACGTGAAATTACTTGGTGTATTTTGTTGGCTTTGAAATTTAAAATTTAAAATTTAATTATATTTTGTGTTTTACCATTTGTTGATGTTTACGTAACGAAATGAGTATCGCGCGGGTGCACGAGAAATCCTGAATATTTCATTACAGTTCAATTGCATGAGTTACTTTGTTCAGCAATATTATTAATTCAATCTCAATTTTACTTCCAAAATCAGAAGATTATAGTCAGTTCATAATATACATTTAGATTGATGTCTCCCTAGGCTCCTCTCAAAAAAAAAAAAAAAAAAGATTAATGTCGCTTTTATGGAAGAATTACGGTTCAAATTTTAAAGCACACTGAAGTTTGTTCCACAAAACCTGTTACGTTTGTGGAGTTAAAGAAATGGATGCCATGAGAAAAATGAGAGCATACATGACCTTTTTTTTTTTTTTTAATGATGCAGAGATTATCTTGTTAAATGGAGAACTTAATTTTGAATTTTATTTTACATTTCTTCGTATTCAAGGTTTACGTTATGTTGCGGAAGCGTTATTTGTTGTGATCTGATATCACTTGTCCGCAAATGCATAATCAATACATACCAATTATTTATAATAAAAATAAAGGACACATGAATTTTGCATAATTCGATAATAAAACCTACATCTATGGAGGTAAGAGAAAATAATTATTTTACTAATAATTAATAGAGTATAAGTTTGAGTAACGAAACCTCACTTCCCAAATACCCAAATACACTCAGTACTCACACACACACTTAGAGAAAACATTTCCCCAAAGATGTACATTCTCTCACATATTTATAAATAGTGCAAAACTCAACTAAGCACCCAAGGAAACACACTTTCAAATTTTCTAAGAACTCATTTACGAATATTCCTTCTCTCTGGATTCTCTCGCAAAGAACTCTCTTTGCATTCTTTCAAAGGGCTCATCACCTAAGCTCTTGCACACTACGTTTTGGGGATGCTAACAAATGAGAACTACTTCTCTATTTATAGTTGAACTTCATCATTTAATGCATTTAAAAGTCTAAGAAATCGACAACAAAATGTCTTGAAAAACAACAATTGAATTCTTTATTTTTGACAAATCATGCATGCAGCTCAAACTCTTCCAAATTATCAATTTTTGCCAAGAAAAGCATGTAGATTCGACACATTCAAAATGAATCCAACATGTAAGCCCCCTTTTACTTTTGATTTTTCAATAATTCTCTACCCTCAGCGAAGATTTGTCCAAATCTGAGCCGACTACCAATAAACCATCATCCCCAAAGTAATCTTTATTAAAGATCCAAAACGGTTGTGTCGCTTGAATTGCCTACATACCTAGCCACTAGGTTCAAGCCAACCGTAATTCATGATTCATGAAAGGAAATGCCTTTACAAATTGTCACATACTCATATCCAGGAATCGTTGCAAGCTTGTGAATTTTACCTAGATTTACTGACCATGCTCACTGTTTGAAATATATCAGGCCTTCTACTCAACATCACATAAATAAGATTGCCTATAGCACAACATTATTAAACATGAGTCATATTCTTATGCTTCGCTTGAGGAGAACGACATGAAGAAGAGTTCAGGAGCTAGAGGAGTACAAACTAATTTAGTCTTTATCATTTATACTAAACATTTATAACACCTTTTTCAAAATAAACCATTGAGCTAACAACATGCTCTCATTCTTCCTGTTTTTATGAAATCTTCAATCCAAATATTCTTTGTGCATCAACCAAGTCTTTCATCTCAAACTCAGAAGTATCAGCTTCTTCAATTTTATCTCTATTCTTCAAAGTTATAAGTCTTTTGTTGACATAGAGTAACAAATGGATGAAAACTCCATCTTGTAGTCTTCTGAAGTAAACATAGTGATTGGATTCATTTCTGGTGAATTATGCCCTTGATCAAATCTCTTGTACCCTTATCTCTCATTTGTTTCAATCTGTACAAAGATTTAACCATCCTATACACTTGATTCTTCTTTCGGCAATTTTAAAACTACAAGATTGAGTTATTTACATCTCATCTTCCACATCCCCATGTAAGAATACCATCTTAACATCTAATTGAGTCAACTCTAACTTATAATCCAAAACTAAGGCAAGTTGGATACAAATAAAAGTATATTTCACAACTGAAGAAAAAATACCTTTCTTCTGAGCAAATTATTTTGCCATGAGCCTTGCTTTATAACGAACAATTGCTTGTTTCTAAGATCTTTACTTCTTGGTATAACTCTATTTATTGCTAATAGCCCTTAATTCTTTAAGTAACTCCACGAGTTCCCAATTCTGATTTTGATAAAGAGACTGCATCTCTTCACTTATGACTAATTTCCATTGATTATTTTCATTGTTATGTACCATTTCACTGAAAGTGGTAGGGTTGTCATCATTAGTAATTGGAAGTGTAAATGCTACCACTATGTAAGCCATCTAGGTTTCTCTTCTTGATTTCTTTGTTTCTATCATCTTTATCTACTTCATCAATTATTTCTTCCTCTTATAGGACATCAAGTGAAACAACATCTTCTTTAACTCTTAGTGTCATTTCCAAAGTTAAACTCTTCTTTGATATAACATTATTTAGTCATAGTTGCATCAAACTCCATCCACTGCAATATCTCATTGGTCTTGTTTTTCCACATGTTGAGAACTAGAAGCCTTTCACATCGAAACTTAATCAAAAGTAACATTTCTGTAATACACAAATTTTTTCTCTTCAAGATCCTAAAACTCCACATTTGAATCTATCAAAGATCGAAAGGAATCATAATTTTTACCTCTAATTACAGCAAATTACAAATCTAGTTTTCTAAGTGACTTGCGTAGCTTACAACTTCAGTTTAAAATCCCTTATCTAAATTAGCATTAGATAAGACACATCATACTTTCTCTAGTAACGATCCATACGCTCAGATCCACGGGTACATTTCATTGTGCAACGTTATTTTAAACTCACATTTTGGCACACTTACAAGAATTGATCACAAGTATATCATTCCCTATCAGTATACAATATTTTAATCTTTCTACCACGCTGAGCTTCTACTAGTTTCTTTCATTTAACGAACATCTTTAGAACCTTATCATATGCTCGTATAGTGTACACCAACATGTGTCTAAAGAAACAATAAAACTCAATAATGATTACCACCAATTGATGCAATCTATGTTGGTTCCTGATAACTTTATTAAATTAAAGTTATAATGTCACTTTTAGACTTAAATCAATAATACGTAAAGAGTAAATGATGTGTTTTTATTGCATTTTAGTTATATTTTGCATGAACATCAATTTTAGTTTATTTTTAATAAATTGAGTTGTTTTAGGATAATTTCTACTTAAATTATATGCATAACTATAGGTGACCGAAAGCTCAAGTTTTAAGTAAGGAATGCTGCTACAATAGACTTGCAAAGACAATGAAAGAACTTAGCTATAGAAGAATTGAAATAAGTCTAGAATAGTACAGATGTTATAGTTGTTACTATAGCAATTATGGGGCAATGACAGACTAGATTTCGCACGCAACAACTAAAAGATTGCGATATAAAATTTTTTAAAATGGAGGATACGTGCCACATACTTTCGGTTGCCCTAATTTTTAGTTATAAAATGAGCACGCGTGAAAAGAAAAAAAAAAAGAGCCGTCACTTAAGGAAAAATCACAGAGAACACAAAAGGAAAATAGAAAATAAGAGGGATTTGAAGGCTGCAACAGAGGAATCACATATCGCAAGATTGAATGGACTTCGACTTTTTATTTTATTTTCTATTTATTTATAAGGATGTATTTAATGGCTGAAACAATTTTATTTACTGTTTATCGCAAATTATGAACTAAATTTGATTGTGGTTGAGTGATAAGCAATCTTAATGGATGTTTGACTGACATATGTGTGTTGCTCTGTATTTGCTGTAGCATTTTGTCTTAATTGTATTTATTTCAATTCCCTATTTCAGCTAATCACCCATTTAATGGATACTAGATAAGAAAGAACCTAAAAAATGTCTAATTTAATTGATCAAATTAAGATAATATTTGGTTTTAAATCGGGTCTCCCAAGTTGAGTGTATCTTAATTTCAATAGGGTCATGCTTGATCTAAAATTAGTGATGAACTAGACATATGAATTCACATTGTAGGGTAAATGAAATTTAGGATGTTTAATGATATATTTAATGTTAGTGTAATAATTTGTCAATG
Organism: Citrus x clementina; assembly: GCF_000493195.1. Classification (NCBI taxonomy): domain Eukaryota; kingdom Viridiplantae; phylum Streptophyta; class Magnoliopsida; order Sapindales; family Rutaceae; genus Citrus; species Citrus x clementina. The sequence continues at coordinate 3,453,150 of NW_006262339.1, read as the reverse complement.
CTAGGTCACATTAGGTATTAAATATCCAACAGGCGACAGCTGGGGATTCATGAAAGATTTTGCCCAGTAATGTAGTAGATGCTGTAGCAAAAGTACTATAATTGAAAAAACAGTCAGCGCTATTAAATGAATTTATTCACTTAATTACTTTATTCCCATTGATTACGTCATTGTGTTTGATGTGAGAATTTTCGTTATTTCATTTTTATTTCAATTAAGTTTGTTGGTTTTATTAGTTGTTTTATTTTCATTTAGAACAAAACTGCACTGTTAAGATTGCTGTAGCAAATCTGATAACATCAATCCCTGTAGAGACGATCTGAATATTCATCAGTATATTACTTGTTGTGTATATTTGCACATTAACACCAAAGCAATAGAAATAACCCAACAGTTCTCATACATGCTAAGTTTGATACTTGTTTTCCTACCTACCAAACGATACTCACATAATTCTATTTTACAGGTTTTGACACCTTTTTAGAAGTCCATATCTCATCTCAATTTGCAATGACTTTCTCATGCATGTCTCCGATCGTACACACTATAGCTCGGCGGTGTTATTGTGCGTCAAATAATGTTCACATCATCGCTTGTACTTCCCTTCCAATAATATAAGTTGGTATGCCAGACATTTTTACAGAATCTCAATTGCCCTATGTGTGAACTTTATTGTACTATCTTCAATAGTAACTTGTAGCCTTAGCTTTCAAAGCATCTACGGAAAATTAAATACTTTTAATAATATGAACGTACTTAACTTCTTCTAATTTTCTGATCACTTCATTGAATCATGACTCGAACTGTTTTTATCTTTATTTTTGCAACAATGTTGATCACTCTTCATCACAACTATACCAGATCCATAACACAAAAATCCGCCAATAATTCCCTAAAGTAACACAAATGATAGATTACTTCGATGTCAAGTATCCACTTGTTCAAACTTGCCATATACGTCTTAAGCGTAATGTTCAATGAATAATCAGTGTCGCATGCTAGGTTTGCTGATACTGGTTTCTTCCTATCTTTTTTCCTGAGCCTTCGAACAATTTTTCGTTTAGTGGCCCCTTTTACAGTAAAAAGCACACTCATCTCGGGGTATTCTCTTCTCGATTTAGTTCGAGAATTCTTTCCACCATGTTTTATCTTTTTTTTTCTTTATTATCCATCATCTGCTCATTCAAGCTTCAGATGATGCTTATTTAGAATATTTGTCGTTGTTTCAAAGCTCTAAATTGTTCAATGTTGCGCCGACATCTTTGAAGACGATCATGCTCTTACATGCAACAACATAATCAGAAAATGGTTGTATTATTCTGGAAGTGAGTGCAGAAGAATCTTAGCCTTAACTTCATTATTGATCTCTTCATCAAGATTGTTCAAATCTTAATACTTGTGCGTGCATTGACACATTTGGCTTCATTCGAAAGCCATGCACTTGGTTCATTATATGAATGCAATGCACTTTTCTTCCAAAGTACGTCACAGAATAATCACGCACTCATCATCTTTGACCCAGTACTTTACTTCTTTGAACAAGCAAGACTTAATATGATCAAAAGTCTTCCTTTTTATATGACCTCAAAACATCTTCATCACACTTATGTCTTTTGTCTTTCATAGCAACCTCAAGATCAATTTGAATTAGGGAATCCATAACTTCGCGTTCTGCATGCCAAAGTTGTTCCCACAATATTTTGAAAATCCATCTCATGGCTTCCTACAACCAGTGCTACATGACGAGGTGACCAATCTCGCCTCTAGGAATATTCCTCTAATCTAGCACTTGTACAAACAACTTTCGAAATAGTTAAGTAGATCTTCCATTCGACTTTTCTGCCATTTCAACAACTATTTACACTTGTGCATGAAAAATGCACCAAAAAAATTTCCAAAAAAAATTGGAGGGGTCACAATGGTCCCATTTAAAATTCAAACTCCGTAGGTAATTTTATACCTATTGATAAAATTTACCTAGACGTGTACTTATCCACACAACCATATTATAGGCTCTTGATACACCTAAGTATGAACTATTGATTGCATCGTATTTGTGAATAGTACCGTATTCATGAACAATACTATTCACCCGAAGTACTAACCTTGAACTACAGTGTATTCATGAACAGTATTGTTCACCCCAAGTGTGAACAGTGCCATGCATCTTAAGTACAAACCTTCAGCTTTGATACCACTTATTGTGTTGTGGAAGCGTCATTTGTTGTGGTCTGATACCACTTGTTCGCAAATGTGGAATCAATACGCACCAAATATTTATAGAAAAATAAAGGATACAAAAATTTTACGTGGTTCGGCAATAAAGCCTACGTCTACGGAGGTAAAGAGATAATCATTTTACTAATAATTAATAGAGTACAAATTTGAGTAACAAAATTTCACTTTCCAAATACTCAAATACACCCAGTACTCTCACACACACTTGAAATAAACATTTTCCCAAGGACACACATTCTCTCACATCTTTACAAATAATGCAAAACCCAACTAAGCACCCAAGAAAATGCTCTCTTAAACATTTTAAGAGCCCATAGATATTCCCTCTCTTTGAACTCTCTCATAGAGAATTCTCTCTGCACTCCTTCAGAGAGCTCATCACATAAGCTCTCATACACTACATTTTGGGGATGTTAGCAAATGAGAATTGCTTCTCTATTTATAGTTGAGCTTTACCATTTAATGCATTTCAAAGTTTAAGAAATCGGAAGCAAAATGTCTTGAAAAACAGCAACTAAATTCTTCATTTTTGACAAATCATGCATGCAGCTCCAGCTCCTCTAAATTGTCAATTTTTGTCAAGAAAAGCATGCGGATTCGGTGCATTCAAAATGAATCTAATATGTGAGTCCCTTTTACTTTTGACTTTCCAATAGTTCAGAGTTCAAACGATCTAGAGGTTCATATTTTATTTTTATTTTTATTTTATCATATTCTGATTTTATTTTATTTTCCTTGGAAAGTGAATATATCACCTTATTTCTTCTCTCACAATACACACACACACAAGTAGGTTTTTTACAGTTGTAATCTAAAAAATAGATTTAGCTTTAATTTCTTTATTTTTATTTTTTTAAAGGACGTAAATTTGGCTATCGTTCCAATGTTAAATAATATTTAAAGCTTTTACTTAGTTGTTATGAATGGAAGAAATCATTTAAAAACATGAATCGACTGCATTTGTCATTTATGAAATGAATCAATAACATCAATAGTACTAGCATATATTGCACAATTAATTAAGGCCTTGGGTAATCAATTTGATTCTTTGTTGCGAGATCTAGTCATCTAGGGATGGGAGAGAAGCTATAAAGGACGAATATTCTTTTGAGAAGCTTTTTATTCTCCCCTCTTCGACCCTTATTGGTTTTTTGGTATTAAGATATGGGAACATTAAAGTTACAGCCGGCATAAAAAAAAAAATTATAATTATATAATAAAAGTTAAATAGTGTATAATAAAGTTGATTTTTAAATAATAATTTTAATAAAAATAATGAAAATATTATAAATTTTTCATTACAAAATTGGTTGATTAAATGAACTTAATTAGTTTCCAAACTACCGCAGGCATTTCAAATACTTTGGTGTGTAACTTTTAAACTATAACTACTTAAATTTAATACCAAAATGGAACTTAATCTTCATGGTAATATGACCAACTGATAAAATGGAGGAGGTGGAATTGTTAAGTGCTTTATAAGATGTTCATCGCAATTATGTTTACGGTGCGGAGCTTATTACTGAAACTTTGTAACAATATCAAATAGTCAATTCAGTACCTCGTTTTCCTCATTCTTTATTAATTCTTCATCGATCTCCCAAAAAATAATTATATATCATAGAGTATTCATTAGAAAATTATTCATACAAAAATTGGATCTCAGTTACAAATTCTAAAATGAAGCGCATATTATATATAAAGTTTTCTGGAGAATGGATTATATTTTCCGATTAATTTTCATTTCTATTAGTTTTATATATGATGATGACACGTAATTGATTCATTAAATTTACGTACTTCAATGAAGCTTTAACATCCTTAAGAGGGAGATTAGAAGTTGACGCTGTCGAAGCTTCCCCCAAGCTGTGTCTTCCAAGAGGCTGGAAAGTGGAAACAACAGCAAATTAATTAAGAACATATCAAGATTGATTGCCCATGTTACCTTTACACGCATCATGCTAATTGATGGAATCTTACCATATTGATTCATTATTATAAAATAAAAATATAAACTGTTTAATTTGATTAAGTAATAATTCATAATTATATAACACCTCATCTACGGAGAAATTAACCTGAAATATTTCGGTAATTCTCCGTTATGCAAGAGCACATCAAGGCTCTCGAATTTCCCATGCCATCCATTTGTATACAATAACTAGCTTTGTCATATGATATCAGGTGTTTATATTTAGGTTGTTAATGTCGCTTGTTTTATACATGAACAAACAATAAATTAAATCTAAATATGAAGGTTAGGGTTTCAACTACTACCCTAATATTTTCTGTCCGGTTAATTTGACAACTTGTCTACAATTATCACAATATGTTATTTATTAATGTTTATCATATAAAGATAAAATTATAATTCATGATGAACTAATAAACAAACACTGTTGACTAATTGGTGCGGTAGTTACATAGATAAATAGTTACCTTAGTTGAGACTGAAATGTTAGAATAATAGGAACCCTAACATTATTGAAATCTCAAACATATAATCACAAAAGTGATAGTGTGTATAATTCATTTTCTTGTAAGGATTGCTTGGAAGTTCTTTTGTTAGTTTATACAGTGCGTGGGTCCAATTAAACAAAGGGCTGTGCAGGGGTTGATAATAAGCTAAGTGAGTTCTCGTACGTGCAGTGTGAATGTGCAATTGCATAAATTACCTTCAGTTTGGTAACCCAATTGTAAACTAGATCAAAGTGTTTTTTTTTTCCTTTTTTTTTTAATAGAGTTTACCAATTAGCACCCACAATTGAGACATCGAGTTATAGATCTTTTAAAATTTTCATTTACGTTTAAATGTTAATCTTATTTAGAAAAGTTGATACAGTTGACCAGTTGTTGAAGAATAAAGATAGGCTTTATGAAGAGAGAAAGAGTGTCATAATACAGTTTGTCAGAATCGATTTCTAAATCTCGGATTTGAGAATGCTTGAGTTCCATATGTTACCTTGTTGAGGTGGCCGTCGAGTTAATGATGTGTTCAAAGCATGTTAGGATGTTCTTACTTTTGATGCATTATGGCTCAAAATATGAATTAGGGTTAAGTTCAAATGGCCTAAGTATGAGGAGAACCATGCACTCTCACAAGATGGAGAATTTCCGAAACATTTCATATATGTTACTATTCTTCAAAATTACACCACATTTTCGTTGGGAAATTTTAATCCCACCCAAAATCTTATAAGTAAAAGTATAAAATTAATAATAAATAAAAAATATATAGAGAATAAAATCAATCACACAACATAAGAATTTACGTGAAAAAACCTTATAATAGAGAAAAATCACTACTATAAAGGATAACGAGAGAAAAATTTGACTACGTAAAATTACAATCATTCTCGTATTTTTCCTCACACCCAAAACCCCAATAACACCTAATTTCTCATTGGACCTATCGTTTATCTTACACTAAAACACATTTCTCTCACACTAGAAATGTCTAGATGCAGAGAAAATTATTGTTGTGTCACGCAAATAAATAGATTCAGCCTCCCTATATATAATAATAGTTACTTTTTACAAAAGAAGAATTCATTTTTTGTATAAGTTGTATCTATTTGGGAAAATTACTTAGTCATCTTTATTTAAAAAACAGACAAATTTCTTAACACATTCCAATCCTAAGGTATATGAAGGTGGAGACCTACCTTATGCAAGTAATATGGAGGTGGCAAGTTTTACAAATACGCAATATTACTTGCATACAATACCACAGCCCACAGGCTTCTGGTGTTAACTAAGCTTTACCAATTCTGCAGTTGTTCGAGAACATGTATGTATCACTGAAAATTTTGTCATGATATACCTCATTTTCCTTTAAATTCTTTTTTTTTTTCCACTTATTGTATCCTGGAAAATATCAAACATGACGAACCTTGAGATGCTTTTAGAAGATCACTATGCAGAAGCATCAACAAAAATTATTTCTACATCGATCTTATAGCAATTCTACCTGGAATTGATAATCAACTAAAGAGGGGAAAAAAAAAGTAGACTCCAGCTCATTATTCTACGTGTACATGATGAACTCCAGGACAAATCAAAACTAGTAGAGCTCTTACAAACAGATCAGTAAAATTGTGTCGCTTTCTTCTGTTAACACGTACAAGAATGGTTCAAGCCTCCCTTCTCTCTCGTTTATCTAATGAGTAATGTCATGAAAGGATCTTCAACATGTTTATCTAATGAGCAATGTCATGAAAGGATCTTCGACAATCTCTGAACAAAAAGATTGTAGTTTTCATCTCGATCCAACATACTTATCCTAACATATTTTGGACTAAACCCAAAGTGCTTCCCACTTCTTGTCAAGATCTTGTTGCCCTTAAGGAAGCTTTCACAATCTTCTATCTCTTGCTCACACTTTAACCAAGCAAAAGCTGAAAGTGATCAATTACTAGGTTAATGTCACTACATGAGTCTGCATTGAAGAGAGCTGTAATTCATAAGAATGTCACATGAAAACCATTAACTGAACTGTTACCAGGTTGAGGCTCGAAAGCTCGACCAAGAAATGTGCAGAATTGGGAGGGCAACTCTGGCACACTGAATAGACCACTCTTTTGCACTGCCATTCTCAGTTGCTTCCACCTCGTGGACATTTGATGGTTGGTGAATTCGAAGAAGCACTCGTCTTCGCTGCCGGATGGTTTACAGCTGTCAGAAACAACTTTTAAAACCTTTGCTGCTCGAAGCTGTGAATCCTTGGATACACCAATGGTGTTGAGCTCTATGTATTTGGTCATTTTCTTTGCCACCTCCGTGTCTTTAACCAGAGCCCAACTGTAAGATTAAAGATGTAGCACTGAAATGTTAGAAATTTAACTGCATATGCAGTCATTTTCTTTCCTAAACTTGTATATATCCTATCCATGCTCATATATATTCTTGGTTAGTTGTAGCCAGAAACCCAAAAGGACTGCTCCTAATAACCACTATGCTGTGAAACCATTAAGTTTATGTATTTATAATGCTAAACTCAATCTCCCTTGGAAGAAACTAATTTTTCATCTATATGATAATCAGTGAGCAAACAGTTGTCATGACAACAAGCAGTGTGATCAACTTACCCTATTCGTGTCCCAGCGTGGCCAGTGCTTTTGGAGACAGTGAACAGCATAAGATCATGGTCTGCAGGATAGGTTATCGAAGTGTACTGTGGCCAATAATATGCAAGGTCATGAACCAATATCCCTCCACTGCGATTCACCACAGATTGCCTGACAGATCCATCAGGGTTGTTTGGGGAAGTCACTAGTTCAATGTATGGACCATCTTTGTTGAATCTTTTAGCATCACCAGCCCACTTATACAGCCTAGATTTGACGCAATCGGTAATGGAAGGATAAGACTGCAAGTAATTAGCAAAATCAATATCAAGCCAACATATCTCAAAGCTCTAAACATCCAGCTGGGATGTGGTGCAAGCAACATTGGTATATGGAATAAAAACATTGAGGTTATATTATCTTCTATGTCCTTTGGCAAATAATGCTTGACTAGCACGAACATTATGATTAACTTTTCAACAAATAAAACCACCATCATTCTATCGAGCAGGAATTATTCTGACTAAGAATCCTTTGGTTTGACATAATAGAGGAACACAGGATAAAAAGTCAAATAGCCTTCTTGTACTATCGTGTAAAAGTATGGTACAAGTAATTCCCAATGTCTGGAAGAAAAAGTATATAAACGTGCAAGATCTCGATTTTCTAACTTGTTTTTCATACATCCATAGCATTCTTTTCATGTATCTATAGATCTAGAAATTTATTTCAAACAGTTGAACTCTATTGATCACATTTCAAAGTCAACAAAGGTCAGCCATTGGCAGGTTATTAACTTCCAAATTCAAGTAATCTGAAAGTGCAAAAAATATATGAATAACCATATGCACTCTAGATTATTTTATACAGTTTTCCCACATGGAAATATGCAAAATCTGTGTATGTCACATGCACGTGTTAGCATGATAGAGAGAGAGCAAACCAAAATTTAAAGGTTGTAAATATTACAAGGGAGGAGCAACTATAATGCCACTAATTATTTTTTCTGCAGTATTTTGGGGACACAAAATCAACTACAAAGTAACACAACTATGTTTTCAATGCACTTGAATGTTAAAAGATGACACATTCTGAGATCAACCACGATGGCAGATTCATTAATACCACAATAAGAAGTATCAATAAGAAAAAAGCACATCTACTTTTACTAAGTAATATTGGAACGCAGATTCATTAATACCACAATAAGAAGTATCAATAAGAAAAAAGCACATCTACTTTTACTAAGTAATATTGGAACGAGTGGCAATTTCCATGACTACTTAATTAAAGAAGACAATAATGTCAGAATTAGCTAGCAGACAGAATCAAACATATTATATTCACACTCACAGAATAATAAGGGGCTGCAGAAACTACACTAATGGGTTCCGATGCATCCTGTGAAGACAAAGCATACAGAGCAGCCTGGAAGAGTTGCGTTGAACCCGTTCCAACAACAATGTGATGATTTTCCGTTATTGCATTTCCAACCACTTTGTGCAATCTAACAACTTCCTTTGCAAACTCAGGCTCCAGGAACCAACATAAGTTACGGACATCAGAAAAATAACTCAGAGATTGCCAGCCAGGAATCACGATTGTGGTCTTGTCACCCACTTTTTGCCAATATTTTTCATACATAGTTGGATCCCCACTGTAAGAAACAAAATACAAATAAAATTAAAACCTTAAGCAAACTATTGGTAGTAAATTAAGCATATAAAAATCATGTATGTTACAACATAATATCAATAAATATATTCTGATATCAAATTTGAGCTAGAATATAGTCGATATACAACTCGTGCTAACAAATAGTCCTAGGCTTAGGTTATGATATGTGAAGTGAAACTGTAAAAGCACTGTGATAGCTGTACAAACTGTAAGAACAGTCACTGCATTGGGATTCTTAAGCTATCATCAGGGATATGGGAAGGCAGCATTGGCACGTCCCTATATATCAACAGATCAATGATTAGATATGTGTATGCAAGGCTTACATCATATCAACATAACACTAAATGTCCAAAAGACCAAAAGATGGGTTTGTATTTGTAATAGGCATACATCAAAACAGGACCCCACAAGGAGCAAGATCCAGACAACCCAGTTCCATTTACCTAAAAGAGACTTTAAAAGCAACAATTTGCAATATAAGCGGCCAAAGTTCACAGATTTCAGACAAATCAAATCCTTTAATGAGACTTTTAGATCTTCTCAAAGGCCACAACTACAAAAGAAATCCGCATGATATGAGTGTGCACAAAGCCATCTGGCCCCACAAACTAACATGCATCTTTTTTATTATTTTCTTTTCTTTTTCAATTAGCCTGCCACAAACATGCACTTTGTTCAAAAGCTATAGTGACCTGTGCTAAGCGCTATCTTGTGCATCTAGGAGCTCTTTTCAACTGGCTAAAAAACTGAAGCCTTTTTTTTTTTTTTGGGTAGAGAATTTGAGGTCCACAAACTAAGGTACATGATGATGCTGCTCATGGAAAATCGTCAATGAGTACCACCTATGCTGCACGTTAGTATGAAGAACAAGCATAAGCCCAGCCCCTCAACTTGGGAACAGACAGAGGACAAAAACAATCATCAAGTACCCAAAAAGGGGGGAAAAACGAAAAAAAAAAAAAAAAGCTCAATTCTAACATGCACCATTGAGAATCTCAACTTACAAACAATGACTCTTTGAGTTTGAGCTGTCTTTGTCTACCCTGGCAAATACTGCATCACTGGGACAAAGCATTGATACTGGGAAATGTTAACTCCTTACTGTCCCAGCAGCAGCAGCACATTAGAAAAATAGCAACTGTGAAGTTGGAGATGCCCAACTGGAAATACCACAATTCCCTTTTAGCCCTCTAAGCAAGTGCATTAAACCGTAAATCCCTTGGATTGGACAATTTTACCCATAAACTAAAATTTAACATAACAAAACTAAAACTCTATTATTGCAACACTTACTGGTCAACATTGATAATTCTTTCCCCTCCGTCTTGAGATTGAATGTCAGTACTAGTAAGCGAAGATGATGGTGATGGTGATGGTGATGGTGAAGATGAAAGAGACAGATGAGTCCTCTCGCTAACGTGCTCCTTTTCTTTTAAGACACAGCCTGCCATTACAGAACGTCTCTGCTGTTGCAGAGAGAAGCTACTATCAAAGTTGCATTTTTCACTCTCATGCATAGCCCTCCAAATCAAACTCACGTTCAAGGCTAGAGATACCACCAACAGGTTCTTCAAAGAGAACAAAGGCGTAATCTTGGCCATCTTCTAAAAACAACGTAAAAAACCAGAGTGCAAGAGAAGAGTATAAAGTTGTTTCGGTGAACGTGAACCTGTGGAGAGTAAAGAAGAGTCTTTATAGAAAATACCCAGAAGATGAAAACGAAAGATGGTAAGTAAAAACAAGTAAATAAAACATTTTGTCTTCTGGTGTGTATTTAAACTAAAAGAGGCAAACTTGACAAAGTAATAAAGGACTCAGCCTTTGAGCATGGAAATTTGTATTTTTTATTTTTTTGAACTTGAGAAAATTTTCAAAAAGAAGGTTTGTGTGAGTTCATTCGAAAGGCCAAATGGGTGTTTATTGATAGCTAAAAGAACACCAGAAGGACAAGAAGTTCCATCAGTTTTGGAGCTTGAATAGAAGAAAAGTCAATAGAAAAACAGTGCTACTACCATTTTGCTTAAGAGAAAGAGAAAAGGAGTGATGAAAGAGCTGGGGAAGGAGGAGTATGGAGCACAGAAGCAGAGAAGCCTTGACTACCGACAAGATATTTTATTTTCTCAAGAATCAAGAAATCCACTGAGATTTTCTCAGTTTCTCGATGCCTCCCACTCCCCAGATCTTTTAAATAACAAGAAGAAAACAAGCACAGAACCAACTGTAGATCACTGTTCCATTTTTCGAGTAGTGTATGTAGTTAGTGTGCGTCTGTGAATATAAATAGGGGTGTGCCGTGTGTGTGTGTATATATAGACTATGGACTGTGTTTACATAGAAGCGCGAGAAAGAAGGGTTAGCAAAAAGAAAGTTGCTTTCAGTTCATGTACAGTTTTGCACTTGCAGTAATCACTAATCACTATACTTTTCCATTTTTTTTTCTTTTCCTCTCTTTAACTTCTGTCTTTAGCTTTTTATTTTTGTAATTTTCACTCCATCTCGGCATCTCTGTGGGTTATTTCCTGCCTTCTGTTTTCAAAAGGACTCCTTCTGAGTTGTAAAACAAATTGAGTTGAGTTTTATTGTGATATGTCCCACTCCCAGCAACAACCATTTTTTCCGTTGGTTAATTTTGAAAATTTTTATTTGGATAAATTCCAAACTCTCTTCTACATCAAAAACTTTAAAAAAAAAAAAATTCTTAGACCCAAAGATGTAATCTTAATTTATCTAATCTTAAAAGTTAAAACAACTATCCTCTATGAATGAATATTGTTAAAGATGATCAATGGTCGGCACGACTCATCAAATCAAGGCTCATTAGGGTCCATGAGCCGGCATGGCATGATCCACTAAGTGAACAAGTCGTGTTATGCCGTGCCTAAATTTTTTTTTAAGGCCAGCACAGCCCACACAGCACGAATTCACTCATGTCGTGGACCGTGCCAAAAAAAGACCCACCAATATATTTTTTTTAAGTTCACATGTGTGGCGTGCTTTTTCAAATAAATTAGCCTATGCACTTATAATAATAATAACAATAATAACAATAATTATAATTTTTATTAAAGGAACAATTAGAATTTCATTATCAATTTATCACAATTTCACAACTATATATTTAATTTCACAATAACCAATTATTATACAACAATATATAAATTTAATTCCTTAAATTATAGCAATGATTAATACAAATCTATAAACTCAAGCGGCCAAAATATAAAAATATTCAAACAAATCATTCAAATTTCATTTATTCATTTAATAAGTATAAAACAATTAGAATATTTTTTTAAAACTAAGATTGCTTTTTTTTTTTGTCTAAAACTTGAATAGAGATGAATTAGTCTGAATTCTGAATAAAATTGGATGTTTGAATCTGAATCATATGCTTATTTTTTATCTTAAACACTAAAAATAAATATTAAGTTGTTTTTTTTTCAACTTAAAAAATATGAAAACTAATATATTTACATTTATGCCCATATAAATTGTAAATGTTAAACAAATAATAAATATCTTAAGAAATATAAATAAGTTAATAAATTATCATAACATAAATCATATTTAATTGAATACAACTCTTTAATATTCTAAATTATATATGTTAATCAATTTTATTATAGTTTCTGAAGTTTTCATATGAAAAATATTCATATAAAATTATAAAAATAAATAATGCTAATTTTTGAAGAAAACAATAATAATAATAATAATAATAATAATAATAATAATAATAATAATAATAGTCTACCACTATATATCATCACAAGTTATCTAAAGATGAGTAATAATGCTAATTATTAAATTTTATTTAGGAAAAAATTAAAAATTAATTAATTTCATAGTGATACTTTGGAGAATATTTTTTAATGATATCATTCATATTAAGTAAAAAAAAACTTTAAAAAATTGCTTAATAACTTAATGGCTGAAATTTTTATTAAGTTGAATAAACAAATAGACTTAATCATTTAACTGAATAAAATTAAGTCAATTAAGTCATTAAGTCAAAAAAACAAACGACTTCTAAGACTTAAATTAATTTTTAAAAGCCTATGTGCTAATAAAATATATTAAAATTTTTAATTTCAAAACATTTGTAAAATCATAACATTTTATATTTATTTTTCATTAAAAGATTTTACTTTGATATACTTCGGCTGGCCCACCAATGAAGAGTGTTTATTAAGTATTTTTTTATGTATTGTGCTTTAGCTCATCTCTAATTGTGTCATGCTTTTAAGTTTCACGTGCCTAAAATTCTAAGTCTGACCCAACTAACGTGCGCGTTGTGCCGTTCCACATACTCGTATCGTGTCGTACTGTACAGACACATGCTGTGTCACGTGCCACCCGCCCGTTGGCCATCTTTAAATACTTTCTTAGCTTTTTTCCCAAATAAATAAATAAATAATTATTGGGACTCGTGTTAATAATAATGGTCTGTTAGAAGCCGCACATTCCAACACCGTCCCATGAACAATTGAGGCATTCATTTGGCCCTTATCATTTGTATTTTGACTTGATGTTGTTTGAATCAAAGAGTTTAAATATCAAGTAAAAGCAGTAAGATGAATACCCGATCGACAATTGGAATCCAATTCATTTGTTTCTTGATCGTGCTTGCTTTGACCTCTTGAATAATTAAATTAAGGAACTCCAGAGATTGGAAGCATGAAAACACGAGATTCCCGTTGCAACGTGCCAAAAAACAATCATTATTAGTACCCAAGGAGTGTTTTACTTTTCTCAGTTTTCAGCCGTATGTTTTTTATTTTAAACAGAAGTCAATGCTAGCTTTTGCGAAGTGTTGCCTCCTCAACCGTTCTTTATTGCAAGATGTTCAGCCGGAGGTCAATGTAGAGGTTCAGTGCCATCTCCATATTGATTTGTTCTTTTTTCATTTTTTTCCATTCTATCAGAAATGTCATTAAAGATGAAAGGGATCACACAACCACATTCCTCACGTACAAATAGCCTGGACCTCAAGCTGATTTTCAGATTTAGGGTCCACAAAGATCATCAATCAATCATGCAAAAATAATAAAGAAGGTTTTAAGGTCTTGATTCTTGAAAGACACGGGACCAGTTTTGATGTCATTAAGAGCTCAGTAATGGTAATCCTCTCAAAACTCTATCCTCGATTTTAGGGATGGCAATTTTTTTCTACGGGATGAGATCAGGATCTTATCCCATTTAGGATAGGATCGGGATAAATTTTTTTTATCCTATAAAAAAATTTAAGGATGAAATTAAAATATTTTTTTATCTCAATTACATATGCGGGACATGAGTGAGATTGATAAATTCTGTCTCATCCCATCTCATTACCTATTAAGAATGAAAATTTTTTCAATTGGGATGGGATCCCGCATGATCTCATCTCTTTTGGGATAGGATTGAAACATATTTTTGTCCCAAAAAAAATATAGGGATGGAATTGAGACGTTTTTTCATCTCATTTGCATATACGGGATGGAACTGGGATTGGTAAATCCCATCTCATCCCATCCCATTGCCAACCCTACTAGGCCCCCACAGCCCAGTCACACCCTAATGCTACGGGTGGCAATATGAGTGAGGATTCATTTATTCGATTCAATGCGAATTAATGGTTTTGAATTTAAAAAAATTGATTCGTTTAATAAATAGGTAAGTTCGATTCGATTCAAATCGAATCGAATTCACTTACTTATTAAACGAATCAATTTTTTTAAATTCAAAACCATTAATATTAACGAATTGAATCCGAATTTGAAGATATTGATTCGTTTATTCGTTTAAGATTCGTTTAACAAACGGATTATAAACAAATCCAATACATGTCGATTTGTTTAAAATTCGTTTAATTAAATTACTTTTTTTGTCCTTAAATTTATTTGAAATTTTTTTAAAATTTGAAGGTTAATATTGTAATTTGGATGACTGTGTATTTAATCCTAGAATATGGTTTGGGTTATTTGTATTTTGTTGTAGGATATTAAATTTGTGGCTTTTTTATATTTTATTTGCTTAATTTTGTTTATTAGTTATATTTTTCTAAACAAATTGTAAACGATTCCCAATTCAATTTGATTCATTATGGATTGGAAATAGGATAAACGAATCCGGACGAATAATAAACGAATCCGGACTTGATTCGATTCATTTATTAATTCTACTAAACGAATCGAACCAAATATTGGTTTAATAAACCAATCAAATCCGAATCCTAAAATTTCAATTCGTTTAATAAACGAATCGAATATGAATCAATAGAATTTTGACCTAATTCGTTTACGATTCAATTAGTTTATTCATTTTGCCACCCCTACCTGATGCATAAGACTCAATTTAAATACCGATTATCTTTTTTTATTAAATTGAGAATTTTGAAAAGTGAGAATTTTTTTATCGAGAGTATAAAGGACAAATAAATTTTTTATTTATATTGTAATGAAACTAGAAATCATAATCTCATTTACATATTTATTTTGTCTTAAATTAAAAGTGAATTATTTTAAATTATAATTCTACCCTTATATAAATAACTATAATACTTAATTACAAAGTGGATAAAAAAATATTTCTAAAATAAAATATTTAATTTATTATTAATTTTATTCATATAAATTAATAATTATTATTAATATTCTTAATTACTTAAATCATAATTTTTTTATTAATTTTAATTTTGTAAATTAAAAATTATTGATAAGAGCAACATAAATAAAATATTATTATGAATAATATAGGAGAAAATTAATATTTCTTAGAATAAACTATATATTAATATTAAATAAATATAATAATATTATATTTTCAAATAATAATATTATGTTGTAATATTATTGACTCTATGTGAATATAATCATATTATTTTAAAGTAATTTTAACTTAGAATCAATGCAAATTATTATTTTTAATAAATAAATAATATAAATAAATATAATATTTAAATAATATAATAATATCATTTGAATAAATATGATATAATTATTTTTAAATAAGTGTAACATTATTTTATTTTTATAAATATCATTATATTATATTATATTATATTTAATATTTTATTTTAATAAATATAATTATGTTATATTTAAAGAAAAAGGGTTAAAAAATAATATCTCACTCTCACCTCCCCCATGGGAGTGGGAATCCCACTCCACACTCCAAAAGTAGGTGTGACCTACAGATTGAGATTCTCACACCCACTCTTAACTAAGCATGTAAACACTAGAGTGTGATTAGGGATGGCAATGCGCCCGCAAACCCGCCCGCTACGGATAATTTTGCAGATTGTGGGCAGGTTTGATATTACAAATTGAAACCCGCACTTGGATGCAGGTGATTTTGGTATTAGTCTAATATCCGGTAAATACCCGCATTGATATCCACTAAACCCACAATGTCTTTTTAAATATTTTTTATCTAATTTTAATTAAAAATATATATATAATTGTGCAAAGTGCAAAATAAACAATGTTTTTTTTTTTGTATGGTCTATTTTTCTTTAACTTAATGCATGAATTATTTCATTATAATAATTTTTTTCTTCGAATTAATATTTGAAAAGTATTATTCTTTGGAAAATATTAATCTTAATCATTATTGTAGGCATAATGTTGAATGGGTGCTAATGATGGTGAATGAAATAAATATTTCTATTGGAGCTTGTGTTGAATGATAATATGAAATATAATTATTAATTTTAGATACTAGTTTGTGGTTTTTCTTAAAGGATTTGTGTATTTTATACTTACATTTGAGAATTTGTGTTGGATTGATGTTGAAATTTTATTTTTTCATTTACATTGGTTAAATTTAAAATTGAGTATGTTATATGGAATTTGAAGTTATTATTATAAATTTATATATTGAACATTTGTGATTTTAAATGTATAAACCCGCAAAAAATCCATAGGATATCATTGCCGATTTGGTAATTGTCAAAACCCACAGCGGATGGGTTTTTTTAAAAAAATTAAAACTCGCTATGGGTTGTGGGTGAATTTGGTAATTTAAATTTTGTATGGGTTTGGATTTAGTAATGGCAAACCCGCCGCGGACGGTGCCCATTGCCATCCTTGAGTGGGATGACTCTTCACTCCATATTCCCACTCCAATAAGTAAACACACCCCTAATGAGTCTCAATTTCTTTATAGTGGAAGTTATTTCTCCCTCCAAAAGATAGACTAGTTTCTTCTTTAAAGTAGGGAGTAACCATAATAAAAATTACACGAATTGATCATAAACCTACTTCACATGATTTAATGGCTAATCTTAGCAGCAATCAAAGGGATGGTCACAGTAAAAATGATAACAATAATTATGACAATAACAAAATGTGGTCCTCTATATAGGAATATATTGATTATTGAGTCCTGAAGCTGCAGCAATTAAGGGGATGGTCCTTCTCAAGTTGCAAAATGCCAATCAAATCGTAAGACCATTGAAGCGGGCATTTTGTCAAGGTCCCCTACTGGGTTTCTGATCCGTGGAATGATTGTCATGGGTGGTAGATTATGAACTCAAACCCACCAAACGACAGGACCATCAACAGAGAAAAGAGAACAAAATCGTCACAAGTTCTTCTGAGCCACTAGAAATCTAATGTAAGCTCTATGTAATTCATGGAGTGGACCTGTTTGAGTCGCTTGGACCAACCTAACCTCCGGTCTTGTCTGAACAGTTTGAAGAACTCTAGATAAGTTGATTGCATGTCAAGAAAAGTAACGTTAAGCAAATTAACAGCGGTCTAATTTACAAATCTAAGCAGAAATCAGCTGCATAATGGCTTCAGCCTTCAGTTTCTATTTTCAGCATGAAATGAAAGATTTTAAAGTCTGAATCACATCATTTGACTTTTAAAGACAAATTTCTGGGAAAAGATTGCCTAAATTTTAGGAGCAAAGTGTTCATTCTACCTAAGTTCAGACTCGGAAGTGCTTAAAGCCAACCAATACGTGGGACCCAACAATACCAAGGCATTAAAAAGACACCTCAAAAAGTGATAAAGTATCACCCAAGTCCAAGTGCGAGATTATCAAGAGCTCTCCCAATAATAAATTTGGTTAGCAACTGGACATGGGGCCTTAATATCCCATGTACAACAGATCTTGAAAGGGGCAACTCATACTGACATACAAGATATCAACTTTTCTGAGGATGATTTCCACCTAATTGCACTTTCTCCCATTTATTTGCCCACACGCATCATTGCTAGCGTTTAGACAGAACAAGGTATGAACCGGACTCTTTAGAGAAAACTTACACAAGTTGGGCAAACAATTTTTACACTGCGGCCCAGAACCGATCAAGTTTATTTTTTGTTATAGCAGCACCACAAATGGTTAAAATATAGCCATGCATAACACGGGACGAAAAAGGGTTGTCCCAAGGGTGATTGACTGGAACATATACCTAAAATCTTGGCCACAGCCTAATAAAAAAGGCAAGGCATTTCAGGGCATTTTGCCCGGATGAGAATTGGGTTCAAGATGAATACTAATCTAACATCCCCATTGCTTAAGAAGAAATATTGAGAATTAGTGAACTAAAGGAATCTTGAGAATTAGTGAACTAACTCCTATGAAGAAAGAAAATACATTATTAAGAACTATTATTGGCATGCATAATCAGTGTGTGTGTGTTTTTTTCCTCTCCCAATAGAATTCAGTGTGATTTGTTGGTACCACATTAATATGTTAAATTACACATCAACCCAATAAAAAAACAGTATGAATGATCTCCTAACTCGAAAATGTTGATACAGAAATGTAGTTCGAATTTTATACAGACCAAATCAAACCAAGCCCAGAGGGAACACACAATAACACAAGCTAACCTATCATTCCAAGGCTGGACTTACCCATTATTCATCAGCTTGTCCAGCACCACATTGAGGTCTACCGACTGCCCATTTTCTGTCAGTTTTCTCACAGTTGCTCTCACCAGGTCTCTCCGGAAGCCCATTGTGGCAACCTTGTCAACAACATCATCAACAGGCACCCTGTTTGCACTCCCAACAGAAGCTGATTCACTATCCACACTAGATGCCATTGGAATAGCATGAGGTAATATCTTGGCTGTTGGCAATTGAGAGAAACTACTTCCACCACTAGGTTCCGAAGGAGATGTTGAAGATCGCAAAAGTTTCATATTTGTACCGCTGGAGCCAAAAGGTGATTCACCATAGGGATAGAGATTCTTGGAATTTGAGTGCTCTGGCATCAATGAATACCCAGAACGGTACTCTGAATAAGGCCTTCTCGGAGTTTGGTCATGCATTGGCTGAGTAGAATCCACATTTAACTGTTGGGCTGGGGAAAACCCAGCAGGTGCTAGAGAGGAAGAGGATTGTCGGATGCTTTGAGATGGCAAGTAAGAAACAAGTCCAGGGTGCTGGCTTGATGGATGATGTGCTTGAAAATAAGCTGCACTGAGAGGTGGGTGCAGATGAGGCTGCTGGTCCAACTGTGACACTGATGGAGGTTGAGGTGATGGTTGATAAGGTTGATGCAGTGTTGGAGGTGGTGGCTGTGATTGCTGAGTTGAAGTCAAATGATACTGCTGATGTGTGGCTTCCATAGGTTTTGGCTGATTATTTTGATACAGTGCAGCAGCAGGTGGCTGTGACTGCTGATTTGTATGCGTATGGTATTGTTGATGTGTGGTTTCCAGATTCAGAAAAGTTGATGGGCTGTAAGACTCGTATTGTGGTCCTTGCACAAAAGAGGGGGTAATATTCTCTGCTAATTGGCTAGGAAGCTGTGGAGCAGTTGCTGCAGGCAGAGGCAGAGGGTTCTGATGATGTAGGTTATGAGGAATACTAGAAGGGAGAGAAGCAGGTTGGGGTGGAGAAGCAACAGGATTTGAAGGAGCATCTTCTTTAGATGAATCAGTTTGAGAGGTGCTGCTCTGCTTTCCCAATTGGGGGTCACCCTTGGACAATTGAAGTTTTGCCAGCTGCAGTTGAACCTCTGCTATCTCTTGTTTATCTTTCAAGTCCTTAATACCACCTTGAACCTGAAAGAAATCACATTAGATTGCACAGGGACACAAACCTTTAAAAGTAAATGCCAGCTAACACCAACATAAAACTGCAAAACAAAATCTGATGTTGATTGTCGACGGAACCTCCATGAGAAATTCTGATTCTATTGAACATACAAGTTTCTGTTGCTTCCCATTGACATTCAAAATAAAAGTCAATCATTATATATTAGTATATTACAAAAAAGACAATGATAAATCATGTCTGTCAATGCAAATTTGTGATGCACAACTGCATATTAACACAGTGAACATGTATTCGGCCAGATTACAGACTTGTCAAGAAATCAACTGCCATTGCAACTAAATTCACCTCTCTTAAAAACACTAAGTATGCCAAAATAGAAGACAGATAAAAACGAAGAAAATCCATGACTGTTTATGTCCCAAAATCACTCAAAAGATTACCAGCACTTAATTCTAGAACTAATCCATACCCTTTTGCTGATAATTTATACAGGAGCTTGAGAAGAAGATGTCTTTAAACATGTGACCCAGCAAACCAACTTCTTAAAAGATATTAATGGCAGAAAGTCTTCTCCAAAGGCAGCCTTGTAGAATGAAAACTGTTTTAAAGGATTGAATACAAAGGAAAAGCCTAGAGGACTGAATTGCAAGATTCAGATGGATCGATAGTGACCTTGAACAAATTTACACTGACCAACTGCATAATAAGACAACAATCCTCAAACGGAAAAATAAATAAATAAATAAAAACCACAAGAAATGAAGAAACAAAAAGTTTATAGCAATTGATAAACTGTTCCAACGCAATGTGAAAAGATACTACCAATACATGTGCACAATCATTAACATTATGATTAACAGTTACCATACGTACAACAATATCACAGACAATCAGCCAAGAGAGAGAGATTGCATTCTATGGGTACTCATGTATATCAATAATTAAATGAAGTTAAAACTGATTAATCTAGCTTTTTTATGTTGCTTTACCACCTGATGATTCCTACAAGATGGGTTGAATAAACAATTTTGCATTCTTACAACTTCAGCATATGCATGAAATTTAATAACAAAAACTACAAACTAAGCATTAACATCGCAAAAAACAAAAGACTTTGGATGTAAAAGAATACCTCTCTCATAATATTGTCCAGCTCCCTAAGCTTTCCATCAGTCTTCCCATAATTATATTCGATGGCTACCTTCAAATCGTCAACAGAATTCTCCACTCGACGCATCCTACTCTCTAACTGAGTCACTCGTGCACTCAGACCGCTCACCTCATGTAACACACTACCAACATGTTCCTTGATCTTCTGATCAATCTCAGAGATCAAATCCGCTTCACCGCCATCCACAGAACCCTTACTCTGCGTGCCATCATTCAAAGCACCACTTCAAATACATATAACCAACAATGAAAACACAAAGCAGCCACAACATTTATTCAAAAATTAACGTTTCTCGTGGAACTTAGCCATAATTTTAAAAATCAAACAATCCAAAATCTATTATCAATATGAACTAAATAAAAATAAAATTACAATACGGAAGGGGAGGGAAAAAAAAAGAAAAAGAAAAAGAAGTCTTTAATAACTAAAAACAAGAAATTCCTCGGAATTGAAAAAGGAAAACGAAATTGTAATGAGGGAGAGGAAATACCCTGAGGCTGACCCGTGTAGGTTTGTGCTTGGGCCGAAGCTGAATTGAATCAGAGGAAAGAGCTTGAAATCCATAGTCTCCGCCATCTGCTTCGTCTGAGGAATCGTCAGTTTGATGATGCGTTCTGGAAAGTTCTGTGATTTCCTTATCTTTATAAGTCCACGAATTTGAGTTTCTCATTGTATTTTTGTAATTCAATTTTTTAAGTTCAAAAATTATCTCCTCTTCCGCTGATGTTGGTTTAACAAATCCGAGGATCGTGAACAGTGATTAGGGAATTTCAATTTACTTCTCTTCCCTGCGCCACTCACAAAGCACAGTTAGTGATTTGCTGGGATACAACGTGATCAAGATTAAAAGGCCAGATAGAGTACGACACTTCACGGAATCTTCTATTCTCTCCCTCACGTTGATCGCACTTCCGTCCAGCAAGTTTTCCAAATTCGGCCCACTTTTAACAGATAATTACAATAAATTTACATTATTTTAAAAAAGTTTAAATAAAACAAAAAGTTTACAGAGTTAATCAAATATGAGGGCAGTTTGGGATTACTGGTTAAATAAGTTGTTTATGATGTGTCGATGTAATAAGTAATTAATTAAAAAAATAATTTAGTGTTTGATAAATTGTGTTGTTGCTATTACTGTGAGTTTGAAAAGCAGTGTACATGCGTTTAGTAAATTTTACTACAAACGTGTTATTTTATTATATAATGATAAAAATAGACATGCCCTTTTCTTTTTAAAACACTTAAAATTATATTAAGTAAAAAAAATTTAATAATTTGTTACATAAAATATGATAAAAATTCATATTAATATCTAATCTAGATAAAATAAAATAGTAATATGCATTACTTTTGCCTTAAACTTGTTGCAATAAACATTATAACTATAAAAAAAAGTATAAATAGATTGAATGTTAAAAGCCATGGTTATGAAATTGATTTTAAAAATTATGGTTAATTTTCATGTGAAATTCTTCATAATTCAAAAAACCTTGCCAAAAAAAATTATATAATTATATACAAGCTTTTTTTTAATCTTATAGAAAATACAAGTATAATATGAAAAATATGAACTTACTAGATCAAAACTTTAATATTAGAGATAATATATAGTAGTTGTGGTGGTAATATTATATTTAATGGCTCATATATTAGCGTGTATGCAAAAATATGACTAACTATCTTTATTAAATATTAATTAAGGTTATAATAGAAACTTTAAAAAGATGTGGTAGCTTATTTAATAAATTGCTTAGAAAAAACAATTCATATATGCTTTTAAAAGTTACCGTCAAAATAGAGAAAATTATTAAATAAACAGCTTATTAAGTTTCAACCTCAATCTGAAATGAGGCCATAATTAAATTTTAAAAATTATTAAAATAAGATCTCATATTTTTTAAGACAATTTAGTCACCTTATATTATAAAAGGTAAACTTATTAAATAAAAGACCCAGACAATTTGAGCCCATTAATTTATGTTCTCATGAAATTATAGAGGCTTTATGATTGATGAGAATTTATCGTTAATCATAGCAAGTTAGAATGTAAATGAACTGCCAATAAAAATTTTCGAGAGAAGAGATAAAGTTCATCAATGAAGAAAGAGAGAGAAGATATGGTTCATAGTGGGAAAGTACCTTTATTTTTTTTAACTGAATTCTCTTATCCTTAAAAATGTAATTTTGTTCAATTAAATAATTTATTAATTAATGAACCTAAAGAGTGAAATCATGGGTTCAAATAACCACTTCCTATATAAAACTCATCTTAAAACCAATCTTTGTGGTTAATTTAATCAATAAATTGTCTAATTTTTTTGTTAATTTGTATATCTGAAAAAATAATATATGTAACTTTCGTAGATTGGATTACAACAATAACATTATACGAGTAATATTACTCAAATTTTAAATAATTTAAAAGGTAAAAGAACTTAATCTTGTTGTTATTGTGATTATAGCAAGCTCTTTGCGTTTAAAGATTTTTCGTTTCGTAGACAATAAATCTTTTTTTGTTTTTCCCTCTACTAATCATTATAATCAGTATCAAACGATTTTTAAAGAACGATTTGTTTTTTCATTTCTATATTATTCACTCATTCGTTATGTTGCCTCGATAATATTGGGAGAGAAATTGCATAGATTTTAAAAGGCAAACATTTTGCTCATAATTTTTCTAATATCTTGTATTGTATTTTATTGAGAGAGCGTTTGAATGTGGCTCTTTTAATTTAATCAAGGTGCAATTTGTGAGTTAAACAATTACTTTTTGTGTGTGGTATAAGTGTTTGTACAACAATTGGCCGGTATATAAATTGATACAAAAACAAAAACACTTTATTAACGAAAATCCAAAAACTATAGCCACATTACTCAATGCAAGTTATGTTATTAAAAAATAAATAAATAAATACAGGGAACTTGTTTGTTTTGATGTCTAAAGTTTTAATTTAATTTAATTAAAAATGTTTGATATTTTCATTTGTTTGTTTTTGTACTCAAATCTTATTATAAAACATTTTTATCCAAATAAAAAAACAAATTTTCATACTTTTTTTCAGAATAAAATATTTAAATAGATAATCAATTTTTTTCTCACAAATACTCTCATGAAATATATTTATTTCCTGCCAACTATTAAATATCATATTAGAATTTACCTTAATCTTAAATTTTACTTTGGTATTAAATACTCAACATACATTCAGTTTGAATTTTAAACAAATTCTCTTACGAACAAATAATAATTTTTTTATACAAAGATACTATGTTAAATTGTAAAAAATAATGCTATCAATTTTTTTTTATAAATTATATATCATATGCTTGCCTTATAAATATTTATAACATATAAAAATTATTGTACTAGAAAACACAATAAATATATATCTATTCAAACTTTAAGTATATATAACACTTTCAAAATCATAAATGTAGAAATATTAAATTATTACATCAAGTATAGATGTTATAAAAACAACAAACTTGTTACTTGAGACATCATAAAATTAAAAAATATAAATATATTATTTTAATATATACATTTAGACCTATTTATATTTCATTAAGAGCCATTTAAATTTCATATAAAAAAACAAGAGCAGTGTTAAATGAACGAAGGGACGACAAATACGACAGCGGGCGCTGCCGTTTTTGTAAGTCCTACTTCTATTTCTCTTTCTGTTTAAAAAATAAAAATAATGAAAATAAAATATTAAAATAACAAAGTTCACGCGTCTGCCTCTTTCCTTTCTCCTTCATTACACTGCTTTCCTTTCTCCCTCATCGCAACTCTTTCTTTCTCGTCTCCAAGTTGCCAGCCGCTACCATAAGCTCCACCGCAGCAACCGCTTTCTCCCGTCTGCATGCAGTTGCCTCATTCCCAACAGTACAACAACAAGTCTCTTTGCTCTCATACCCTCACATACACAACTGTCTCATCCAACGAATCGATCTGTTAACATCAGTTGGGTTTTGAGGGTGGGTTTTGAAGAAGTCATTCAAGGCGATCAAGCTTCACTCCAACTTCCAAAAGCTTGGATCTAGTAATAATGTCATCACTGAGCCTTTTGTTGTTGTTGTTCTTGGCTTTTGTTCTTGACTTTGCCATTTATCTCTTCCATCAACTTTGCAACCTCTTGAGCTTAGATCTTTATGTATATTGGTCAAATTATTCTAGTTTGTTTATCAAATTTATTGCCCACCGTTGCCATAAAAAAAAAAAAACTTAGAGTTTATAACTTTGATCAAAATTCCCATGCTTGTCAGTTAAAGTGAAGCTTTTTTTTGTTGTTGTAATTTTTGTAGTGTTTAAAGCGACTATGTTGTTTAATTAATTATTTTTCTTCTTTTCCCGTGTTTTGTTTTAATTTGCTTCTTTGTGTTGCAATCCTCAGCAGGATACTTCTAAGATTAATTACAATTTCAACGAAGTAAAATGTAAGTGGCCAGAAAAGATTAAGCAAAAGCACACAACTTAGTAAACAAATTAATTTCGTTCAAAGCACCAAGTAATACAATCCAAAAAAAGGAAAAAAAAAGCACTACCGCATCCTTCATTCTTAAAAAAAGAAAAACAAATACAAAGTTATTTTGTGAAATCACTTCTAAAGAGTTGAATCGCAGATGTGAGAGAAAGAGTCGTCAAATCACTTCAAAATACTACTGCGATTATTGTGAGAAAAGGGACTGTTGCGGTGGAGCTTGTTGCAGCGGCTGGCAGCTTGGAGATGAGAGAGCAAGAGTTGTGATGAGGGAGAAAGAAAAGAGCCAAACGCGAAGGTGACTTTGCTTGGAGATGGCAGCTTTGCGAGAATATTATTTTTCTTTTTTAAACTTATTTTATTATTTGTGGGCCCAATAAAAAAGAAATTATAAGTAAACGAAACGGCAGCAAGTGGCTGCCGTTTCTGTCTTCCTTTTGTCGTCCTAGAGTTCACTTATCATTTTCCAAAAAACAAACGGCTTTTTTGAGTCACTCAAATAAGAACTCGACCACGGTCAATTTTGAAGAATTATTAGGCCACGGAACTTGAACTGTGGCCATCTGATCTTCATAACTAAACTCAGCACTTGCTCCATCAACCTTACACATCAATGGTTTTTCCGAAGCAAACACCTTCATTTCTCCACAACCCTTTACTTCAATTCTAACCAGATTCTCATCATCATCAAAAGCAAGAGACTGAACAGCACCGCCAGTGTTAAGCATGTTCACCAACCCAATTGGAGCAAATTGGATTGATCCTTTTGGCAGGACTGTTACTGGAGAAACTGTAAGCAACTCAAAATTGAATGGCTCCACGGTGACCTCCAAGTCATCTGAAAACTTTAACAGCTTCAACTTATTTTCTTGGAACTTGTAAACAGCAAACACATCCACTCCTTTAACTGAAATTGGGTCCTTCCCATTATTCCATTCAATGTCATTAGGACTAGCCAGACATGTCAGAGTGTTTGAAAACATAGAGAAGCCAACATTTTTCCTTGTTACAGAGCACCATCCTCCTCCTTGACAATTGAAGAGCCCCAGCACCCCCGTATGCTGTTGCAAATGTATATGAATTTAGAAATGTGATAATTATCAACTTTTGTCAAGGAAATTGTTCATTAATAGAAACGTGATGTAGTGTTTATGTACTTACTTTGTTAAGATTCCAAATCTTGAGCACTGTTTTGCCATCGTGTAAGGGATTTTCAAAGAGGCAATCTCTGGTTGGAAGAGCGTAAAATTGGCATCGTAAAATAGAGCCATCGGGCATCACCAGGGCTTTGAGCAAGTCGAAATTGTGGTTTCCAACAGAGTCGCTTATGTAAATTGGTCCTCCGGAGATAGCCCTGGATGCTGCGTGGAATTCGGCACAAGGGTGTGTAGATTGGAACATGTCCCAATCCGGCTGAATGACATTGCCCATCCACAAGCTATTGTAAGCGCAATGCACCATGTGACAACCTTGTAGCCAAAATGTCCCGTTTGTTACGCCCTTTGGGTCACTGCACCAAAAGTCATCTCCTGTGCAGGATACGTAGATAAAATTACGTTAGCTAGCCCATCATATTATTGTTGCTGCTGTAGAAGAGGAGAGGTATCTGAATGCAATTTTTACATAGACTCACCCACGCGCCCGAGTGATATGGTCTCTGTTCCAAGGTACATGAAGTCATTGCAGTGCTCCATGCTGGCTATCACACCATTCCCTTTGAAATGTTTCCTGACAGAAGCAGTTAGTGCTTTGTAATAAGCTTTCGCAAGCTCAACTCGACCACCAAAATCCTCAGCCACCATCTCAAGCAACTGTTTATATGTACCCGAAAAATTGCTCCAGTTAGAAATTTCTACCCAATTAAGGTTAGAACAAGAACCCTTAATTAATTCAAACCAATTATACTGAGGTCCAACTTAATTCGTTAATAATAAACATGATCGAGAAGAGAACTTTGGGATGCTAATGCACAAAATCATCCCAAAGTCGAAAGTGCTTTCAACAATGTGTTAGCAAGACAAGATTCCTAATACTCACCCAAGGATGATAAGCTAGCAGGCAACTCACTGAATTGACACGAGCCATGACAGTGAGATGACAGGGAATTTCTTTCACGTAGGTGGCATTATATCCTGCAATTTCATTTACAATAACACATGCAGTCGTTTTCATCATTTCATCATGCCACTCTCCTACATTCAATTTCCATAGATATATGTTATTATATTATGCCTCAATATCGTCACACTGTTCCCAAGCGTAATTATTTGTCCTGTATCTAATTTTTAAATTAATTTATGAAAGCATAGTTCAATGACCTCATTGGATCAAGCTATAATGGCACACCTCGCAGACGCAGACATTAAAACCGTAAAATTAAAAGATGAATTAATTAATGTCCCCTAATTAATGACTCTCTAGCCTTCTAGAAGCATCCAAGTCAAAGTGTTAATTTATAATTTGTACTATAAAAAAGAGGTTAAGAATGTAACAGCTTACATGAATAACATCAACTTTGACACCATCAATCCCCACTGATTCGAGATGAAAGTGAAGTCCCTCGTACAAATTTTGGACCAGCTCCGGCGGGACCAATCCAACGCCATTATCGACGATCTTTTCCACAGCCAAATCTTCCATAGTCGTGTGCAAACCCTGCGACAATTTAGGAGCAATGAGCCTAGACTCAGGCATGCCTGCAACATTGGGTCTAATCCCACCCCAATATCCACACAATGCATGCCATACATATACATGTTCTACGCTCTTAAACTCATCCTTTAAGTCCCTAACAAAGGCACCCATCCCTTTATTGGAGGGCACCCTGGGACTCTTATAGTCCCTAAATTTATAATTCTCTTCAAAATCTATGAGCCTGCATGGCATTTGTTCGCCAGCGCTCGTTCGATTCATTCCTTCTTGATCAATGATGGGTTCATCGTCATGGCAAATGGACTGCCACCCATCATCAATAAGGACCAGTCCTGGAGGGCACCCGCCCTCCACTAAGCCTTTGACTCCTTCATAAACACCCTTTGGGTGCACTTGAAGATAAAATGCATCCCAAGTGCACCAACCAAATTTGTCTACGATACCTGGCACTGTTTTTTCTTCAAGTAGCTTAAACGTCCCCAAATGAACCCTTACGACCTTCATCGCCTCCTTAACAAGACTGTAAGGATCGTCACCGACACGCATATACAAACAGCTTCTAAAGCTCGAGCCACGAATCTGTGAGGACCCACTTTCCACGCACATGTCCACGTAGTTGTCGGTTCCAGGCTGAAGAGAAGCTCTAAAGGGTCCCTCCAGGATTGGAAGAAGGAGGACGTAGGGGCGGCCCAAGTCATTTTTGTCCAAGATCATCAAGTGGGTTTCGTGCTCCATGTCTTTTCCGCTATTGCCAACCCAGTGGGTGGTCCACCAGGCTTTGAACCTAAATATGCTCATGAACCTGATACCATTGAGCTTGCCGATGGGTACAACGTGCCGGTCACTTGACTCGTCAGCGTCAAACCCCACGAAACAGCCGGCCATGTGCTTGGTCTTGTTTGCTGAGGTAAATGGTGATGGGGTGGCTATGATATTTATGGGTACTTGGGTGAAAATTGGATGGCCATTGGCGAGAAAGTTCGAACCTTCCAGAGAAATAGATGGTGGTATTTGACTGTCAAGGAGGCCAATTGCATCAAGCACATTTTTGCTTAAGCTTGGAGCCATGCACAGTAATTGTAAGAAAGTTTAATTGAGAGGACTGGAGAGATTTTATTATGGACGTCTCTAAGTTATTAGTTTGTGTGTGTCATAACGGCCAGAAGCGGTGGTGCATACTATATATAGAAGCTCAGGTGGGGAAAGATCGAGGAATCTATAGGTGACATTAGGTTATAGTAGAAGCTTGGTTGTGAATTGCTTGTGTGTGGAAACAAAGCAGAAGTTGGAGTTACTTTTGCTTTCTTGTGTCATTCAACTAACAAATTTTTATGGGGTATAACTGTGATTCCGGTTTATCCATTTCTAATCTTTACTAAAGAATGTGTCTATTGATTTTCGAGTCAGAATTAACATAAAAATTTGTAATTTTGAATTTAAATACATATTCAGATTATATGAGGAAAACCAATAAATTAAGGTTGTACTGCTGATTTATGGTCGGAAAATGATCATAAAGTTGGAAAATCTTCTCAATTCATGTTGCAAGAACCCTCTAAGCTTCTGTTGATTTGAATTTTCTTCAAATTACACTTTACTTATTTTTTGCTTAACCTCTTATCTATAGATTTACACTCTATTTATAACATTTTAAGAGTAGTGATCATCTTCCTAATGATCACTAAATAAGTTTAAACAATTGTTGGATTAATCATCTTCTTAATGATCACTTAATAAATTTCACTATAATATTTAAGATATTATAGAGTTGTAATTCAAAATGATCATTTACTCTTGGTCATGCTTCTCCATGGGTGACCTCAAAGTGATAAAACCCTATATATATATATATATTTAGATATATATTTCCAATAGTATCCGTAGACCTACCGCTAAAAGGTAATATTTCAACTGTTGTCTTGGATGTTACAGAAGTATGAAGCTAAGAATAGCATACGTTTATGCCCCTCAAATTCATGAGTTTGATTCTTCAAAATCCCTAGCTCGTGGGTGTATGTTATACATTGAGACCCTGGAGATTATTCGCTTGAGTTGAAGATCAATCCGATCCAATATTAATAGCAAATTTTACGTGCAAATGTACGTTTGCGAAGGTCAAGAAATCCAGTGTGGTTTCAAGATTTGAGAATTGAATGAGTACCTCTAGCTTGGAAACGTATTGGATCGGGGGACCATTTTTCTTAAAGCGGGGTCTATTATGAAGTAAGCTGTTTTGTTCTTTTTGCCCTTTCCCCTTTGAAAGATCAAAGATATTGTAATGTAAAGTAAGCCTCAGGGAACTAAAATATATTGGAAAATCTTTTCTTTGTTCACCCAGTCGCCGGCCCTCTAATTACGTCTTTATTTGCAAGTTGTCGAACTTTGCTTTTCAAGATGTTTCTCGAATTTCTTTACTGTATATGTCTCGATTGCAGCCAACTTGCAACTAACTGCAAGGAGACTCTCATCTCACACACTTCTTAACGCCACAGTCTTAATTGCATGGATGCTCTACTCTCATCCTTTGGCTTTATCAATGGCTGTCTCAAGATCTAGACTTGTAGCGAAATGTCAACAATCCAAATGCAGATTAAGCTGTATATAATGTCTAAAAACCAAAAGATTTGTTGATTAGATCAATCCACGATGGTTGATGCCGTCGAATAGTTTTTCTTTATTGAGTAGCGCACTGTACAAACCGCGATGTCATACTATTTAGGACGAGAGAATTGTGATTGAGAAAGTGAATTTTAGAGATAGATTGTTCAGTGCAATTTGATTAGTCGTACCACAAAGTAATAACACCAAAGAGGCAAAGAAATGTGTGTAAGCGACTGGACTGTACGTGAATGCAATTAATTAAATTAAAGTGGGAGTTGCATAGACCTATCAGAAAATGGCAATCCCTATAAAGATAGAGGATCCTCACAAAATTAATTTTAAAAAAATGATTTTACAGGGTCCCTTAGAAGTTTCTAGCTAACGGAGGCCTGTAGTTATTGCTGCCGCCCCGGGCCCATGCGCCGCAGTCGCGTTGGTAAAACGGGTCATTGGATTATGTTCGTGTCATGTCAGTTTCGTGTCGTGTCAAATTTAGGTCAACCTAAATTCGGTCCATTTAATAATCGTGTCAAAATATTGAGATCCAAACCCGACACGAAAAAATAATCGAATTACCCAATAACCCACTTAATATCTATATATTAAACAAAAGTTACATCAAATATTTACAATTTGTCATACATGTGTATGCACATACATACATACATCCATACATACATATATAATTTATCAATATTATAAAATATACATATCTACTAAAATATTACATACACTATTGAGGTTTTAAT
Organism: Citrus x clementina; assembly: GCF_000493195.1. NCBI lineage: Eukaryota > Viridiplantae > Streptophyta > Magnoliopsida > Sapindales > Rutaceae > Citrus > Citrus x clementina. Next base: position 3,421,503 of record NW_006262339.1, on the reverse strand, counting down.
TATATATGTGTAAATAATATTATATATCGATATTATAAAATATACATGTCTACCAATATTTTATACATTTACACTATTAAAGCTCTAAATGTATTTAAAATTTTATAAATAAAATATTGTGTCTATATTCATCCTTTTAAAAAATAAAAAAATCATCCTAATATTTGAGTTTTGATGACAAGAATCTGTAAATTATTTTAAAATAGAAAATATAATCGGGTCATTAATCAGGTAAATGGGTCAAGAATTTTAACCCTAACCTGATACGGAAAAAAATCGTGTTAATCCGGACCCGACCCATTTAATAATCGTGTAAATTCAACAACTCATATCTATTTATTGCTGTCGTATTCGTGTCGGATAATCGAGTCATGTCAAATTTTGCCAGCTCTAGCGCCATAGATTAGCGAAACAAACTTAAAGCCTAACTGAATTGTATTTACTAATTTGTCCCTGATTGCAGAAAATTAGCGCGAATCGCACGCGCATGGACGGATGTAGTGGTGAAGCTACTACTAGTAGCTACTAGCCAGCGCAGCCGAGGCAGGGGCATTTCTCCATTTTCAAGTCCGCGTACGTATAGGTTGATTTTTATAAAACATTAATTAAAAATCACAAAATGAGAAACGCAAAGTGGCGGGGTTTGCGTTTGTCCGTGCCATGTCCTGAGGAGCACGTGGACATGAAGGAGGCCGAGCGTGACACGGATGCGGCAATATCTGCATTTATTCAGTCCACGAGGCGAGGGTGCAGCTAACGAGCCACAAATACAGTTTAAGCAGATGCCACGTCGCAAGTCAAGTCTGGCCTTACTAATGCTGATCAACAGTTTGAGAGCAGTGAGGTGGATGCATGATGCAGGGAGTACCAATCCAGCCAATCTATTTATCCAATTCTCGACGCGCGCGTTTGTTAATATGTCCTCTGTCCAGTACTCGTCTCCTTTCTAAAATAAGGTAAAATTAAAGACAAAATAAACCCACCGATTATCAGAAGCGACAAAGTTATGATAGACAATTTTGTATTTCCTGGGCGCCGAAGCCGATACTTTGTCATCATGTACCCTTCCCGAAATTTGTCACTGTGCACACTATGGTTCATTCGTCAGCTCTGTCTCCTGTAATTATTATTACACGACCTCATCCATTCAATTGTTCTCTTCTTATGACACATCATATTGGACATACAACATTCTTGGGCGTATTATGTCCTGTCGTGACTGCAGTACATTACCTCGTCATGGGCCCGTTTCAGGTTTTAAGCTTCCAAAGCCCAATCGCAACTTTTCGAACCTTTCTCCTCATTTGACGGGAATGGGGGTTTGCTCCCCTGGGCCGTGACCTAACTTAAATATGGAAAGAAAGTTGAGCTCTGGTCTCACGCGAGGCGCACGTGCAAACCTCAGTCAGCCCACTACTAATCCGAATTTTCAACTTATTTATTTGTTTTTGGTTTACCTGTTTGTGATTTTGGCTGGGAGGTCACCAGAGCCCGAAAAAAGTGCTAATTTCAGAAAAAACTCCGCCTGTCAATAAAACGCTGGGTGAGTTTTGAATATTCTTCCAACTTCAGCTTTTCGGAGCTGAACAGAGAGAAGCGGTAAAAGAAATGGCGGGAACAAACGAACCAGATGATTCGAAAGAAACAAAAAGCAGCGATCTCTTTGTGTGGGACGAAGCAAGTCAGCTCTTCTTTCATGCCAGGTTTATGGTTTTCTTTTTTCTTGTTCTTGTGTTTCTACCTATAGATTCTTTCTTTATTTCTTTATTTCTTTCTTTTTTATTGAGCTGCTTCGAGAGTCTCGTTGCCATAGCAATATCATATAGAATTACACCGTTTAAATTTTTTAACTTTTGTAATCGAATCTGCGTTTAATATATTTTCTGGATTTTACTCGGCTTAAGTAAAGTAAAATATGTTATTGAAATGCTTTTACCATTTATCATTTATTATGACTATTACTATTACTTTTTTACAATTCTAATTCTAATTTTCTCTGTCTCAAATTGCTGCAGTAGTGGATTTTACCATGACCCTAACGCTGGATGGTACTATAGTAGTAGAGATGGTCTTTATTACAAATTTGAGAATGGCAATTATGTGCTGTTGGAGTCTTACAAGGTAACGCCTTTATTAGATTTCTTTTTTTAAATTTATTTATTTATTTATTTTATTCAAGTAGCAATCATAAGCGCTGGTTTCGTAAACTGTCAGGTTGATGAATGTGATAGAAGTTCACGTGAAGGAACTGCCACTGAGAATCCTGTTCAAGATGAGCAAAGGAAACAAGTATGTGGTGATTGTGATGATTACTCGTCAATCCAGCTACATGAATCTGAAGATTACATGTGCGTAAGAAGTGGTCAGGATGAGTCCAGTCAAGGTGAGCCATGCTGACTGTTATGTATCATACGTACCATGTTGTTTGTGTTGTAAAATGTGATTTAGGAAGACCAATTCGTGATTTCTATACAAGCATGGCTTGGCAATGTAGTTATATACAACACAACTTACATGGTGCTGTACAAACAACATGTTAGCTGATGGTTGACGATTTTGATGGGTTTGTGCTTGTATCTGTAGTGTATGTTTTCTGGATCAAATGATCATGGTAATCCATTTAACTGCATCTTTGGCTTGTAAATTGCTGTTGTCATAGAAGTAATGGGTTCGCTTTAAGAATTTTGCCAGAGAGTCATGCATGTTAGGCATCTAATTTCACCTAACTCAGTATAGAATTACCAGGTTGGAATTTTGAGCTTCCAAATCCAATGGAACTAGTTGGGTACTGAGACACGCCCTCCTCCATCAGATACTGATAAATCCATCGTTATACTTAATATTAAAAGGGGAAAAGAAAAAGTTAGATGATCAATTATTATTCTATCTGACACACAGTTAATCTCCTATTTGCTAAAGCAGCTAGTGAGCCTACTTCGTAAAGTATCTTTTACAGTTTTAGTTAACAACAGGCATCTCTTCTTCGGTGGTGAGACTTCGATCAATTAACTAGTCCTTTCATCAACAGGACATATGGAGCACTCTATCAATCAAACGCCTGAAAATCCTCCTCCACCATCAGCATGGTAAGCTACTTCAGCTACTCCTGTTGTTGGTCCATGTTGCTGTTTTTAGTGTGGTGTTGCTGCAATATATCTTTCCTAATGATGGTTTTCATTGGATTCAGGTTAGAAGAAACACTGATTGACCTTTATCTGTCTGGTTATAACCAAGTAGCCACTGCTGATGATGGTGCAATGATAACTCTGGGGACTGATGAGGGGGAGAAATTTAAGGTTTCAGCTGATGGTTGGTTACATTTTCTCTGTACATCATTTTACTGAAATTTAATTGCTGTAATAATTTCAAATAGGCATAAGCTGTTCTATATTATTTGGATGCAGGAGATAGTGAGCTAGAAGAAGGGGAATGGATCCCGGAGGATGGTTTTATTCATTCAAGTGAGGAAGTCTCAGAAGAAGGTTTATCCCTTCTATCAGTTATAAATCACTTCATATCCATTTTGATTCCTAAATCCACTGCTTGTTTAATCTCTATGTGTTGTCGTCCAAAAAGCACAGATTTGTACCCCTTTTGCTAGATATGAAAAATGTTTCAGCTAGATTCAGTTAAGACTCATAAATTATCAACTCTTTGTTCTCTTTGGAAGACGTTTATAAATTCATAAAATGAAAAGAAAATGCATACATTTAGCTTGAAACTTACGAGCAACTTTTAGTAGGTGTTTGTTGGGAAGAAGAAAATTGGAGATCTCAGTATGGTCAAGTTACTCAACCTGAGGAAAACCCAGATCTGGGGCTCCCAGTTGTTGAGTTGTGGGAATGGTCAAGAGTTAGACAACGCAGAAAGCGTGGAAAAGATCAGGTGGCTAGACTGGTTGGGTACTTGGTGAGACGGTCGGTGAAGCTCCATCCTTCAATGCCTTCTGGTGGTGGTCTTTTGAGAACCGCTCCAATATGTGAGGTTCGTCGAGATCTGGTACGAGTTACAACAGGTTTGCATATGCCTTTTGTCCATTTAAAAGCATGTACAATCTAGTGATTCAAGTGGGACGTTATTGTTTGTTATTTTATATGCTTCATTTGTTGAGGACAAAAAGAACGAAAAATAATGTGGTGATTTGAAATTCTAAAAAACATTTACAATGTTGTTTGTGACTATATGATTGATAATTGTGAACTTATGTGGCTGCTTTTCAATATACCCCATTCAGGACAAGTGTACAGATTGCGGACTCCTAGTGCAAAATATCTAGCTTCCTTGTCATGTTACGATTCTTGTAACCCAACAAAGGACTGGGGCTTTCCAGAAATTTCTCCTCGGTCCGAACCGACTAAAAATATTGAATCAAAATCATCTGATGAAGTTATTGAGTGCAAGGGTACACCCAATTTGCCAGATCATCTTGCTGCGTTTGGAAAGGTAATCATTTGTTGCTGAGATACCTATTATATATCTTTGACGAATATATATTGTATAGAAAGTGCCTAAAAGATACTTGAAGAATTAGTTTTACTTGTGATAAGACATACTAACATTTCAAGGAAGATGGTTTGAGTAATAATGATGGTGAATTGCCCTATTGGCAGTAACTAATGCTGTTGCTCTTCAAAAACATTGCGATAGGCCAATCTCTCATTGTCATTTTTCTGCATTTTGTGTCAGCTGGATATTAGTAGGATTATCATTTATTCATTTGAAAAATTGTTCAGTGGAGTTGTTGATAAACTGTTTTTCGAATTCAACTTTTTTATCAATTGAGCGCTTTTTCATTTATGGATATACCTCAGTATCTTATGTATAGGACTCTTTTTTCCTTTGAGAGAATGTGTAGGACACTGCATATTCTGCATCAATAATGTCATCATGTTTGAGTCGACGTTGACTTTGCACCATGAGTGATGTATGTCAGCATCTTAAATTCAAATGTGCTCTGCTATTGCTGCTTATATATAGCCTAGTAATCACATGCAATTTTTTTTTCCCCTTTTCCTTGTTTCCTTGTAATGCTTTTTCCGCTCTATTGCCAGCATAGAAGCTGTGCATATAGGGATAGAGCAGCTGAGAGAAGAACCTTGCATGGTGGTATTGGTGTGGGTCCAGGACAAAAGAGAGCTGCAATCGGTGATGATGGAAGAGAATTATCCCCTGATTCTACTCGTACAGAGGATGCTGCAGCTGAAGCCTTAAAAATGTCATTTGGAACTGGTAGTTATGCCAGAAATATTTTAGAAAGCATGGGTTGGAAAGAGGTAATCAGATCATCGTATTGTTTTCCTGACATTCTGTTGAAGACAATAAAAATAAGAATCTATCGTTATGTAGAAAATAATCGAAGTTAGAGAGCCTCTACCAAGTAAAATAGTCTATATTGCATATAATTACACTGTTATTACAATGTGTCTGAACTAGGTAAAAAGAATAGTTTAATCGGCCCCAACACTAGTGTGAAGTGTCATTCAAATCAAAATATTTGGGACTATTTATTGCTTGTTTTGGTGCCAACTTTCAAATTAACGGTTTTAACAAATGAGATTGTTGACCAACTCAACGGCCAAGATGAGCTTGAAGCTGTTCTCATCTCTTTCTTCTGATATGAAAACCTCTGCAGGGGGAGACGCTTGGCAACTCAACAAAGGGGTTGGTGGAGCCTTTGGAAGCAATTGGAAACATTGGGAATGCTGGCTTAGGATGGCCGCAGGGAAGAACAAAGCACCACTGAAAACAATCAGAATCCATCTCGTGTAAAAATATAAGTACTACCTTCGTAGTCTCACTCGAGAGCTGTGAATGTATGATTTTTGACGTTCACTTGAGTTTTGGTTGAGCAACAGAAATTTTTACTGGACAACTTCGAGACCGCTGTCCTGCTTCCAATATGATTTCCCATTCCTCATGGCAGCGGATTGAGAGCAAATAGCAAACCTAGCAAGGAATTGCATAGTTAAAAGTTGATGCGTTGAAACAAGTCGTCGAGAAGAGTGGATAATTATTCCATCTCGGAGGTGAGGCGTTGTCAGAACTCAGCAAAACAGAGTGTTTACAGGGTGCTTTGAAATGGCTGATAAATGGAAGAATTGGGTCTCGAAACTGAACACGTGTCGGATACTTCTAATTAAATGGTTGAAAATAATATGTTGGCTTGTGGAGGCAGACATGTCCCATTTGTGATTGTGAGAAACACTCCTACTTCTCTGTCTTTGACTGTGTGCTAGTGTACTGAGTAAAGGGTTCATTTGGCATTAGGTGTAGTGTATTTTAATATAGTGCATTAAGTTGCACTAAAATATTTTTTTAGTATGGACGGTACTCTAGAAAATAGTATTGTTTTATATTAATGCAAAAAATAAATTAATATTATTTAGTTTTTAATTTTTTTTCCTTATAGAAAAAGATTATGAGACGGTGGCGAGGAGTGATGGATTTTTAAATTGCTTGATGCTATATTTAATTTTGACAGAAATAAAGAAAAGGAAAAAGTGAATGGAAAAGATGAAAAAATTAGCTTGAAAATGAAAAAAAAAAGAAAAAAGAACAAAGTGAAAAAGAAATCTATATTCTTATTTTGAAAAGAAAGAAAAAAAATACAAAAATTAATAATTTGGGTATAAAGTGAAATTTATTGAAAGCTTGGGTGCAAATTAGGATTTACTAAAAACTTGGGTATATGTAGAAATTTAAACTATATTAAAAATTTGAGTTTTAACTTTTTATCGGTTAGTTGACCATTGAGAACTTTTCACTTAACTGTAAAAATTAACAAAAAAATAATAATGATATGTGAAAGGTAAATTGAATTTTTTTCTATTTGTAATAGTATTTTTAGAGGTAAATTAAAGATTATTATTTTAATTGGGATAAATTGCAGTTTGCCCTCTGATAACATCTAATAGCTTTGAACATAACTTACACCTAAATTGTAAACTAGTTGACATGTCGGTAAACAACAATCCTTTACTTAACACGATTATTAGACGAATTATCACAAGACTTACTTGTGCGACTCTGATTCAAATAAACATATTTTTATTCAGATTGTCACTGGTCATCGCAAAAAATAATGAATTATTAATGCTCGCATCACGTTAGAGTGAATTAAAGTAGAATTTACTTTTTGGATTCGATTGAGAATCTTAACGAGTGAAAATTCTAGGATTGTTGAGATTGCAAGTGTGAAGTATAAGTAAGTTATTTACTTTCACTAGAATGGAAGTGTGGAATAAAAATCAAAATCTAATTTATGTGTTTACTTTATCTCGGATTGAGAGTTAATTATTTTAAATTATAATTTTTCCTTATTTAAAGAATTGTAATTTTAAATTACAAAGTGAAAAAAAATATTTTTAAAATAAACTATTTATTTTATGATTAATGTTAGTCATATATAGGGATGGCAATTGTACCCGCAAACCCCCAAACCCGTCCAAACCCACCCGCCAAAACCCGCCCGTTGCGGGTAATTTTACCCGTTGCGGACGGGTTTAGTATTATAAATTAAAACCCGCACATGGATGCGGGTGGGTTTGGTATTAACCTTATATCCGGTGGATACCCGCATGGATATCCACCAAACCCGTAATATTTTTTTCAAATATTTTTAATTTAATTTTAATCTAAAAATGTATAAAGAAAATAATGTCATTAATTAAATTACCAAATAGCCAAAGGCTCAAAGTTGTGTATGTGTGTATGTGGCCTATATCCTATTCTAAAGTCATAATCTAAAGTCCTTCGAATTAGTATTTGAAAATATTAATCTTAATTATTATTATAGGCATTGTGTTGGATGGGTGCTTATGGTGGTGAATGAAATGAATATCTTCTCTTGGAGCTTGTTTTAAATGATAATATGAAATGTAATTATTATTTTTAGATACTAGTTTGTGTTTTTTAAATGGATTTGTGTAATTTATACTTAAATTTGAGAATTTGTGTTGAATTGATGTGGAAATTTTAATTTTTCATTTACATTATTTAAATATAAAATTGAGTATGTTATATGGAATTTGAGGTTATTATTATAAATTTATATATTAAACATTTGTGATTTTAAATACGAAAACCCGCAAAAAATCCGCCGGATACCATTGCGGGTTTGGTAATTGTTAAAACCCGCTGCGGGTGGGTTTTTGTAAAAAAATTAAAACCCGCTGCGGGTTGCGGGTGGGTTTGGTAATTTAAATTTTGTGCGGGTTTGGGTTTGGTAATGGCAAACCCGCTGCGGGCGGTGCCCATTGCCATCCCTAGTCATATAAGTTAATAATTATTATTAATATTCTTAATTATGTAAATCACAAAATTTTTATTAATTTTAATTTTAGTTATGTAAATTAAAAATTATTGATAGGAGCAACATAAATGAAGCATTATGATTAATAGCAATGTGCAAAATTAATATTTTCTTAGAATAAACTATTCATTGTTATTAATTCTTAATATAAATAAATATAATGCTATAATTAAATAAATATATAATATAATATTTTTAAATAATTTTAACTTATTGCAAATTATTATTTTTAATAAATGTAATATTATTAAATAATATAATAATAGTATTTAAATAAATATGATATTTTTATTTTTAAATAAATGTAATATTATTTTATTTTTAAATAAATGTAATATTATTTTATTTTAAAATAAAGTAATATTATAATATATTTAATATTTGATTTTAATAAATATAATTATACTACATGTAAAGAAAATGATAAAAAAAGGAAAAGTTAGAAGTGTCTGTGAGAATAAGTATCACACACCTCACTTCGAAAGTAAATGGAAACAACGAAGCGAAATTCTCTCTTAAATAAGCATGTTCATGTAAACAGTAAACCAAAAAAAACCCCACTTCTTACTTCCACTCCAATAAGTAAATATACCCTATAAATTCCAAACGTGTAATGACATAAGGAAATCTCACTTCTACTCCCGTAAGTAAATACACCATGTTTGAAAGCTTTCAAACGTGGAGAGACACAAGGAAATATTACTACACTACCAGGTAACAAGTTTCTTCTAAAGACAATGTGAACTCGATTCAAACATGGCCCGAGGCTCTTACAGGAATAGTTGGCAATGCACTAACCATTTTTCTTTTTCTTTTTTAAAGGGCAATGCACTGAATTGAAAATTAGGGAATATTATCATTCGGAGTCGTCCAAAGGACTACTCAGATTCGAGAATTACTATTAAACTAAAAAATAAAAAATAAACTAGTTAATGTACACAGTACAAACAACAAAGCCCAAGGGGGAAGCTTAAAAACTATAAATATCCGACAAAATTGCTCAAGTCTACATCTCAGCTTACAGCTTCCCCAGATACTGTTACATCATTTCCAATATTCTTATCAGAAACTGAATCATTCTTGTCCTCTTCCAATACGCTCTTCTGGCGCAACTCATGTTTCAGCTTTTCAAGTTCATGATCATTCTCTTCTAGCTTCTCTCGTAACATAAGCACCTGACCGGAAATGCCATCAGTGTACAAGCAATGGGTATTTAAATTCACATGCACTCATTCAACAATAGATGTTCAACAAATTACAGAGCTATGCAGCCATTACTATAACAGACCTTGTTCAGACATTAAATAAATCTTAAATTCTTAAAACAAGGGGCTTCTTTATGTCTAATAGCTTTTCCTCATCAACTTCCATGGTAACCACCATTAGACAAATTGATATCCCTCTACATGTTCTTTTTTCTTCAATTGTGAACCAGATGCAACTCATGAATTTCCAGGTTTGACATAATACGTCAGCCAAAAGAACTCTTTTTTTAGAACATCAGCTAATGGGACACATGGTCTTTGTATGGGTTTTCCTGATCAAGGTTCATATTTATATAGTTCCTACTTAGGGATCCAAGGACTTCAATAATGAATGATAGATGATATGTAAGCATAAAACACAAAGCACAAATGCACAAATATATGTGCTCAAATCAATGGTGACAAAATCTGTGAAGTTTTGCTGTTAATGAGGAATGGTGTGATTCAACCTCTTTGAAACAATTTTTACTTGCTTCAAATTCCCACCAACAAGATTTCTTTTATCTCTGTCCACGAATTAGATTCCAAATAGAACTTATAAACCCTAATTACCATTTCTTTTTTCAACCCCATTAGGCAAACTATCAGAGGATTGTGCTGCTTCATTGCGAAACCCCAAGTATGCTATGTTTCATCCAAGTATACGAATAAATAATAGGAAAGGAATGAGAATGATGATACCATTTCATTTGATCTTTCTACATCATCCGTCAGTCCATCCATATGTTTATAGAGTGCTGCAAGCAACAGAATGAAAAATGATTCAATGGGATCGAACTGATGACATATTGCAACACAATTTAAGAGTCACTAACCTTCAAATTGACTTTTAAGTTCTGCATTTAGAGATTTTTGCAAAGCGAGTTTTACTGACAATTGATGTGTCTGCAGAACAACATATAGAAAAGAAATCAATACAATAAGTTAGAGCAAAGGATATAGATATGTCGAAATTTCTTCAACAATGTCATGTAGAATGCGTCACGGAATTTAATTCTGAATTCAAGCACATAAAATTGCATTTTAATATTTTAGTACTTTCAACAAAAAAGTAATATCGAAATTTAGCCATCCTCAGCAGTAAACATGTTCCTGTCCTACTTCAGGAACTCGCATGTTCAAAAACAAACTTTCGCTCTTTATTTACCACACCAGAGAACCACACCGCCCACCTTCTTTTACCCTTCTATATATAGACATGCCATTGTTTTCTACATGCATATGCAAACACAATTATCCATCAAATTTCTTTTGGAAACAAAATAAATATTATCACTAATAAGATTTATTAACAAATCCTTGAAATAACCACTCAGGAATAACATGATATTCGCAGAAAATATTACTTAAAAAGAAAAATAAAAATGGTTTTCTAAAGAAAAAAGTAAAGTTACAATACCTCGCCTTCCTCATTTTGACGACCAATCTCATCATTTTCCTCTTGCAAAGTCTTACACTTTGCCATCAGTGCTTTCCCCATCTTGCTGTTTGCAGTAAAAGAAACAGCAGCTATATTTTCCTCCAGCTCCTTCACTTTTTTGTCCTTCTCCTCAACCAAATTCTAGCATTGTGGAATCAAAGAAACCATCAACAACTTGTCTGATGAGCAAAAAGCATACAAAAGCAAGCTCACATGAAGGGTCCAAATTTTTACATGCAAGTATCATTCAAATAGTGGTGAAAATGGCAATAAAACTAAAGATCCATCATGATAAGACAGCAAAAAGTTCACTTTAAAGTTCAAAGTGTTAAAAAATTTAAACATCAGTTCATTGTAGAAAACCTTTTAAAGCATTTCCTGACAGCAAGTGAAGCAATTGTTAGATGTAATCTTCTAAGCAGCCAAATGGCTCACAGGTAAAGCACTCAGCATCTTCATTTTTATAAAAACGACAATGATGTTTCAAAAAACTTAATTAGTGATTTTTTTCCCAACAACAATCATCAATGAAAGCAGAACCATTAGTTCTACAAAGCTAAAAGTGCAACTCTTATCAGCTTCCTATGGTCTCTAGTCCTTTAAAAATCCTTCAACTTCTTTCCTTCAATTGAAACCATATCCACATGCAAAAGAAAGGATTTCAGGATGAGCGAGAGCTCCATATTAACATATGTTTGCAGAGCATCAACCAAGGGTTTCCTAGCAAGTGGCCCCGCATTACTCAGAATTTTCAGACAAGTTACTCCGATGACAAATATAGCATCAAAGAACCCAACCTGGTTAAAATAAGGTAACACATATATGAACTGTGGCAAAGAGAAATTTAAGTAGCAATCACGATTTTTAAGCACAAACCTTCAAACGTCTAAATTCTTCATGAATTGCTGGATCTAGCAGTAACCTCCTTGCCTAACACATAAAACACCAGAGAAAAATCAGCAGCCAGCAAGATCATTAAAACAGGACAGCAATTAGTGTCAGCCTTTTGATTGATCTACACAATTTTATTGGAGACACCTGATAGGTATAGATTTATAGTTTCTTATCAAACAATGGCGAGGAAATGACACAGTATAAGTTTATTCTATATAAACATCCAAGTCTGAATAACACAACATAAAAAAAGCTGAAGCAAGAACTAAATACCGCATACCCCTGTTACAATATTCTATAATACCTGCATCAATGGTGGCTTAAGCTGAGCCTTCAAATCTCGAACCGCAGACTGAACAGTAAGATGCAATCAGTGTTAGGGGAGCATAACATCAATTGAGCAAGCAGAATAAAGCTTAACAGAAGAGAAAAGTTCAGAATCATCATAAAATACTGAAAAACAAAAAGGAAAAATGCCTCAAGTTACAAGTTGCTAAATTTCCATCACTCAGAATACCCACACTCCATCCATGAAAATCTTATACCAATGTCTAGCAAAGGACAAACCTATTATTTGTACAGAGAAATAAAAAACATCAATTTAATTTGTTCAAGTCTCACCCAATAACCTATGCATCTCCAGAATAATATCAATTAAAAAGGACCATCAGTCAATCAGTTTCACCTGCTATAATACTTCATCTTCAATTAGCTTAAACTCAAGGAACTTGGCCTACATGACAGTGAACACATAAGAGGGATTGAAGGAAGCTATAAGTAATTCTCACTCTCTAGTTGAGGTGCCCTGGTGCACTCAGGCAAAATGAACCATGACAAACGAATCTCTCACGTGAGGTTCAAATGAACTAATCTTCTTTCTAATAAATATATTCCCAAAAGGAAATGCAACATGAAATCATAATATCCATGTTAATAATATTTTAACAAATAGACACATCAACCAAAAGATGGGGGGTGGTGGGAAAGGAACAAAAAGAAGTCTTACCTTCAACTCCGCTATCTCCTGCTCCCGTTTTGCAAATGTTACAATGAAGGCAGCTTCCTTTTTCTTTGCTTTTTCTAACTGATAACAAGAATAAAACATGGATGAAATCATGCAGGAAAAAATGCCTTCTCACATTACCTGTTACGGGTACAGAATTTAAAAAAACTAACCTGTTCCTTCAGCATCTCCTCGGAGGATTTTAGGGTCTGAAGATAATTGATGACTAATCTAGGTTCTACAAAGAATAGAAAATAGACATAAATTGTCTGAAACGTAAATAAAGAACTTATGATATGATTACCAAAAAGAAAAGAAAAATTACACGTTTAAATAAACTTGAAAATGAGCAAGTACAACAATCTATGGAAAGGCTAACCAGGAGATGTCCCAGGAGGTATGAAGAGCTCATTTTGGAATGAAGAATGCCACTTCTGAATCTCCGACTTCGCAGCTTCAAGTTCCAACTGGAAACATGGCCATAATTCAATAACTCAACAAAATTCTGGGAGGCATCAAAGGAGGCAGAACCATATTCTATGCCAAACCGTTTAGCATGTTCCAGTAATAGCACGAAATCTTCAAAATTAAATTCCATTTAGAGACAATTGCAATCTTGGAACACTTGTGACACCATCCAACATGTAATGTATACAAGTTTGATGTCCCGAATAACTAATACAAGTTTGTAGCTTCAACAGCCTAAAAGTAGGACAATTTTACAGAAGATTTTCTAAAAAGACCAAGCCAAATCTAATAGAATCAAAGGGGAATCATTTAAAACAATCACCAAACCACATCCCATGTAAGTTTGCATGGTCCGAGAGTACCATGTATTAACTTCAGCATCATCATAAATAAGGTTCAACACCCGGCCTTCATACCTTATTGGTCCTTCTAAAGGAAAACTGACTGATTTTCTTAGATGTTGTAAAATTTATACACACCGAAAGAAAAAAAAGATTTACAGACCTTAAGAACAAATTGCAAATACCGATTTTCCAAAGGAAAATTTATCCAAATTTAGTGAGATTGCAGTCTTAATCCTCAATGTCATAGCCTTATCTTTTAACATTAGCGCAAGTAACTTGGTAGTTTCAAGGACTATCAAGGACATATAGACACGCATCAACTAAAAATAAGACACACATTCATATAAAGAGAGAGAATTAATATATGTATAAGTATGCCAATTAATAGAAAATACATACTTGGCATGTTGCAAGTGTGTCCTTACAGTTCTGAAGACTGCAAAAGAAAATCCCAAGAATAAAATGAAGCTTTGAAGAATACTACATGACAACCACTAGTATTAGGAATCTAAGCAGCAAAGTAAGAGATTTCAGTGGTTTTATAAAACCTCTCACGCAGAGACAAAATCATCCCAGTTGCAACTCCAGGAGCAGTTTCTTCCACTTTTGAATTAGCCTGTAACAAGGGCAAGCAAAACATTATCCCTCAAACAGAGTGCGAAAATTCCAATTCAATATTCTGAAACTGTAAAAATAATCAATCAAATACAAACAATGGAGCTTAGGAGAGCTACAAAAATCAGTTAAGTCCAATGTTACAACAATTCCACACAAATAGTTAGTTCACATCAGTGTCAGTTTTAATTGAGTAAATACCTTTCTTGAACCAAAAATATCGTCCTCGTCATCTTCAATATCACCGAAGCTTCTCTTCGAGCCTATAAAATTTCATTCAAATAATTTTTAAAATAAAAAATCACATTCTACATAAAAAAAAAAAAAAAATACTGCGTTACATGAAAATTGAACTGACCAGAACGTCTAGAATTATGATTAGCAGAAAAATCGCCGCCAAAATCGTCGTCCTACGCTCAAAAAAATATATCCAATTTAAAACCCTAAGTTGAAGGAAACAATAGAAAACGCATATAATGTATGCTTTTGTGTACAGTAACAGTGAGACTGAAGCACTTACATCGTCGAGATGAGTCCGTGAAGCCATGGAAACGGAAAACCCTAGAATTTAATTAATTTTGGCGTATTTTAGCGATGCAAGTGAAAAAAAAAAAACAAATCAGCTGCGGGGTCCCCGTCTGACGAGTTACGTACGTGTTTAATATTGATGACGTGGCGATCTAAGTATCCGTAAGCGTAATTTTCAGTTTCATCCCCTGAGATTTGGGGTTCCTTCACTTAGATAGAATGTATAAAGGTATCTCCACTTTTCACCCCTACCGTTAGTATAAAGTTTAGTTGACTATTAATTGACTGTGTAAATGACTAAAATACCCTTGCGTCAGTACACAATAGAAGATATGTACTGGTCACTAGATCATTCACAAATTTGTTTTACTTCATTAAGTTTGTAGAACAAAAAATAGGCTCAAGCTCCCATTTCAATCTACAAACCAACATTATCATGCTCAATAATTTGGACAATTAATAATTACTAAAAAAAAGAACATCAGGTGCAGATTTTATTAGTATAAATAAATACATGCATTTTTCATATTATTGCTCTAAATCTTGCCCGAAATATCAATCTTCAACAAGATGTTAAGTTGTTAAACAACCTAGCAACTGTTTACGCAATGAATATTCATAATTTGGGGAAAAAAACATATAACCCAAATAAAATTAATATTGCCAAGTTCTTAATCCTAGCAGCAGTCAGCCTCCAAAATTAGTATCCAACGAAGAAATAACCAACTAAAACAATAATTTTTATCATCGATTTTCATGATCTAAAGAAAAAAAAAAAACCATATGCACCAACTTAGAAGACCCACATCAGTATTATTGTTGAACTCAGCTTCAGTTTTAGCTCATCCCAACACTGTAAAAAGGAGGAAAAAAAATACAAGAAACAAGGAAAGTTTTAGTTACCTGGCATGCCGCTCCATTGCAAGTGGGTGAGTTCTTCGTTGTCGCCGGTATTCGCTCATGGCCCTTGAATCAGTTTGAACTCTTACATCAGCTCCCGTCAAACTTGGTTCTGATTTCTTTCCTGACATATTGTTCATCACAACAAGGAATTCGGTTAGGAGCTGTAATGGTGATATGAATTTACTTTTTCGATTTGTGAAGTTAAAAATTAAACAAATAATTGTTTTCAATTTAATGTAAAACTCGTTGAACACTAACATACTTATCTTATTGCCCAGCATATATTGATTATTTTAGATTTGTTAACCCATTGAACACTAACATGCTTATGTTATTATCTAGCATATATTGATTCTTTTTAGATTTGGTGTAAAACTCGTGGAATACTAACATGCTTTTACTGTTACCCATTGAATATAACAATGTTTATGACATATTCCACTTTCCAAAGTGAAAAAATTCAAAACGTTTTTAAATATTTAATCAATTTAACATACAATTACTTAAATGCCCTTACATACTGAATATATACTAAACTTTATACTAACAGTAGGGGTGCAAAGTGGAGATACTCTTATACATTCTATCTAAATGAAGGGACCTCAAATCTCAGGGGATGAAACTGAAAATTATCTGTATCCATAAATTAAGCTTGTATCTTAAATTCCTACAATAACCTTATTCGTTTTTCAGTCAGGGAATTAATTTGTGAACAAATTAAGAACTAATAGCACTACCATTATCTAATACAAGTTAGCAAGCAAGTAAAGCAACTACAACGCGACGAGGACATTAATATTCCTGTATTTTTTTTAAATACTGATTACACATCAGATTACTGTATTATACAGATATTTACAACTGCTATTACAGCAGACATTACACTGATTTTTATAATCAGATATACCTAACTCAACTCAAATTTATGTACAATCAGATATACCTAACTCAACTACTATTACAGCTGACATTACACTGATATTTACAATCACCTCACCAGCGAGGGATAATCAGATATATCTAACTCCTCACAGGCGAGGGATAATCATGCATAATGTTTAATTAAGAGAGTTTTGAGTTCATGCATAATGCTTAACCCTCACAATCCTTCTTAAATGTAAGAATAGAGATTAACCGCTGGGCCAAAGGTTCATTGGCAATATCCCCGTATGTTAAATAAATTAAATACAAAGAGTTAAGTGTTTGCAAATTCATAAATAAAATAGGCATAAGTAATGCTTGAAGTAATCACACATATCGATAACAATTTATATTTGTCGTGCAAGTTTGCAAGTGCACTTTATAAAGGAAAATAATGGAGCTAATTAGAAAAATCCAATATAGATGTGATTATAGCTGAAAGAATTTATAAAAGCCTCTTTAAAATCAACTTATTCGTATAATTTTACCTCTTTACTCATTTTCTGCTACTAACAACCTCTAGCCATAAGCCATCTAACTTGATTCATGAACTACAGTAACCCTTAAGCAATCAAGCTATTCGATTCGAGTGTGGCATGTCCTTGGACACAAATCCTAATCTCCGTAATCAAAAGAATACATATACCTATGTCTTATAATAACCATGAAACTTTGATGTTTTGTTTAATTCAGCACCAGTGGCTGGAATTACACAAGTCATAATTCTCCCCCAGCCTATACTCCACATACGCTTAAGAGTGAGATTTATTTGTTGACAGATTTGACCCACTAAATAAAAGGACTATCGTTAACATGTGTGACTAAAAAAATTATTTAGGTAAAGTATTTACACTTTGCTCTCTTTGTTTGCCAGAATATATTTGTACAATTAGCTCATATACTTTATGTAGTGAAAAGTGTCGAATGAAAATCCTTCCAGAAGAGTAGGCCAAGCACACATTGAAGATAAACAAAAGAATAAGCTATATATTATATGATGGTGATTTTGATCTTTAATGACGGATTGCCATCACGGCTTCAAAGTTAAAAAGTATTATACTGTATGCTCTGTGAGTCGGTTTTATGCACAAACCTTCATATATATGATTCATATTTCATACAAAGCCCAGCTCCAAATTTTGGCCCAAACAAGGGAAGAGTAAGTCCAAAAATTTTAGAGGCCTAGTGGCCTATCCTAAATTATGTGAAATTCTACCGTCACAGCCATGTGAAGAGAATTGAACTTTTAATCTCGAGACCGAGATAGTCAAGTTTCAACTTCTGAGCTAAGAAATTCTCAACGACGAGTTTCAAGAATGTTAGAGAAATCGAAACAATCTAATATTTTGCCTACTAAGTTTTTTACTTAGACTTTTTAATTTGCAAAGGCAATTCACATGAACCTTAACTATATGTAGTAAAATTTTTGTACAGCCATAATATTGAGACCAAACTAATATTATTATTATGAAGCAATTATAACTTAATAGAGGTGTAGTCACAAGATTATTGTATTGGTTTAGCTATCTTTAGTACAAGTGATATAAAAGGAAAATATGCACTATATTAAAAATTAATTAATAGATCACGTCAAATCTAATATATAATTATTGACAAAAGAGACAGACATAAGTAAAAAATTAGTACATTTTTTAAAACCACATAATTATTACAATGTAAAAGTAAGTTTCCATCATTATATTGATACTCTATATATAAATAACCTTTACGCAATCATAAAAAATCACATTCCTAATTTGGGCTAGTTATAAATAAGGGCTTGTTTGGTATTTCTTATTTAATGGCTATAAACATATATTTTATCCTATAAGTTCTTTTGAAATTTTTTCGTTTCTTTTTTTTTTTTAGTAGAGCATTTGAAAATTAAATAAATTGTTGTCTTTACAAATAAAAGTAAAAACTTTGGGCTTTGGGGAGTAGATGTTGAAATGTCTAATTTTTTTTTTCCTTTTTTAACAATTTTATTTCATTCTTTTTATGAGATAGCTCTAAAAGCTCTACTTCTCTTGTCCAAATAGTACATGATGATTGTCAAAATATAGTAAAAGTGTACAAAATTAGATATGCATCAGCTGCTAGTTCTCCTAGGTATAACTTTAGTTCTTTAAGTACTTCTCATTCCATGTCGAGTTTAAGTTCCCATAGGAGTTCAACAGAATGGATTTTGGGGTTTACTAGTTTTGTTAATGTTGGTAATGATAAAATAAAGGATGAGTTAGACACTTATTTGGGTGAAAAGTTAGTACCATTTAATGTTGAGAAACATTTTGATATTTTAGCTTGGTGGAAGGTAAATGGTAGTAACTATCCTATATTGTCTTGAATTGCGAGAGATATTTTGGCGATTTCAATTATCATTGTTACTTCTAAATCTGCTTTCAGCACTGATGATCGATTTGTAAGCCTATATCGCAATAAACTTCATCCAAACATGTTGGAGATAGACTTCATTCAGAATTCATCCAAACACATTTGAGACTTTGATGTGTAGTCAAAATTAGATACGTGATTGTTGTGAAAGTATATGTTTTATATTTTAATTTATAAGTTTTAATTTATTTAACTTAGCTAATAGCAAACTTGAATTTTTTTTTTTTTTAATTAGCTGTTGCATCTACCTCTTCAGTATAAAGTAGAGATTAAAATAGATGTAGAAGTTATAGGGGTATATGTTATTAAGGCCCAAACCAAGTTCGTGGGTTTCCAATGCTCAAAGGAGAAAAAATTAATCGAATTTGTTGTGGGCGGGCTCCCCGTTTCTTCCTGCTTTTAAATCTTTCCATATCTCGGCCTTGCTCTTGCTCTCTTAACGTAATCCTAGGAGTGGGCTTATAGTCCAACCTTTCAAGCCCTACAAAGTTAAGGGGGACCGTGTCGTGGCAGAATTACACGGGCAAGCTTTCTTTGTACTCAAATAGGGGTTGAACATCAACAGCTTTGTAAATTTTGGTGGAATTGGTTGTTTTGAGTACACGTTACACATTAACCACTTTATATCTTCAACATATTGTTTCTTAAACAATTCATTGGTCTAGGACTTGGTCAAAATTGTTCATTCGGGTAAGAAACATTGAATTATTATTATTTTTTTTGAAAAAAAAAACATTGAACTAAACAAATTACTCATCATTATTCTTTTGAAATCTGAGGAATGATCAAGCTAGCTGCATTTTCTTTGCCACATATATGACAATGAAATTGCCCTTCCATGTATAAATTTTGTCCACCCACCAAGAAATGGCAAACACATCAATTATACTGTCTTTGAATTATACTGCTTTGATCTTCAATTGCTCATTTAGTTGTTAATAAATAATTTAAAGTAATCCTAACTTTGAAAGATTTTTTTTAATGTTTCAATTTCATGTCGGTAATGATGATGATGTACCACCTTGCATGTTCTTCACCCAGCTTCCAGCTCCATGAACATGGAAGCTACAGCAAATTTACTGTACAGTTTTTATTTTGTTAGTCACTATTAAGGGTCCAGCTACCTAGCTTTTTGGTCAGATATGGTGGATAAAGATAATGACAGGCAACCTTTTCTTCAAATCTTACCTCATAAGCTTCCAAACAAGGCAAATCAAGATACTCAATTGTGATTTAGTTATCATTTAACCTAGATCATGATGCTAATAATTTGGAGCTAATAATGTACATTAGAGTTACAATAAGATAAGAACACTAGGATTTTGTTGTGTCCCACTATATCCCGTGATTGGCTTGTGAGATGTATGAAAGTCCCATAAGTGTTTGGGACACTTGTCATCCCATGATTTGTATGTGGCACGTGGGGCTAGCATTCATTAAGATGATATACACTAGCTCTTTTTATTTTTATTTTTTTAATTATAATTACTTTTCTTAATCATCATGGATGACAAAAGGGAGAATTGTGTTGAATAAAATTTAGGGTTGTCGGCCCTGTTAATTCTAGCTTTGTTGAGAGCATCAATTCAGGTAAGAAAAAAATTGTGAATGGAGGGAAAACGATAGTTACATTTGGGCCCTAGGGTTCTTCTAATCACACGCTTATTATTTTTTTAAACTTAATTTTTATATATACCTTTATTAATTAGGGTTTTGTCTATTGGGTTGTTGAGTTAGTAGATTAAATCTTTAAAGGTTTTGCTTAAGAGCTCAGTTTAGACTAATTTGGTGGAGTTGTTAGTGATTTGATAACGTTAATTAGGACTAAACTTCCTTCAATAAAATGATGATCATATTCAAAGAAGGCAAAGTAAATGATGGATTAATTTGAAATTTGAGAGCTTACAAGTTTCAATGTGAATGTTTTCCGCCATCCTTTTCATTGGTCGTATTGTGTAGACTACTAATTCTCTCCTTTTGCCAACCATTAATTCAACAACAACCAATTAACAAAATTAAATACCTGTGAGAAATAGAAAAGACAAAAAATGAAGTTGAAATTAAGAAAACTTGCCCACAGGCAGATTGTTAGTATTTTCTTTCCTTTGGCACAAGAAGCTAAAATCCTCTTTAGCTTTTGAATCATGGGGGAAGTGCTTTTGTTTGGAACAAGCATGCATTAATGGCTAGCCTACAAATATGTGCTCCCCATCAATTTTTTTTTTTTTTCGCTTTTGACACTTTTT
Organism: Citrus x clementina; assembly: GCF_000493195.1. Taxonomy (NCBI): domain Eukaryota; kingdom Viridiplantae; phylum Streptophyta; class Magnoliopsida; order Sapindales; family Rutaceae; genus Citrus; species Citrus x clementina. The sequence continues at coordinate 3,400,194 of NW_006262339.1, read as the reverse complement.
GTGAACACGCCATGAGTGGAAGAATACAACGAGAGTATAAGAGAAAGATCACATGTGAAAGCCCTAGAGAATTGCTTCGAAAACTAGTGGCAAATTGATTGGAAATGTATGCAGAATGGGAGACCAAAGGGTCCCTTTTGCACAGACACTTCATAGCTCCATTGTTGAAGAGTCAACCTCAATGCTCTCTTTTAGTCCATCAAATCTCCAACAATGGCCATCATTTCCCACAGTGAAGCATTGGGAAAAAAATGGCCATGGCCATGGCCATGGATTAATGGAGACCAAAAGCAGACGTGAGTGACACGGGTGGTCACAAACACCAAAAGCTGTTTTGTTCTCTCCAATTTTCTTGTCCATCTTTTTTTGCCAAAACATTCTGAATACATAAGATTGCATGTAATAATTATTATTATAATGTATTCTAGATGTGCACGTGTGAGAGTTCCATCCACAGTTATGTATGCTACCAAGTTTGAACACTCTTGGAGCTAAAGGGGTCGAAGTGTTTGTACGCTTGGGTTTCTTGCAATGTAATAAAGCCTTCAAGTTTAATCATGTCACTCGTTGAATATCTTTTATGCCTCATAATTAAGTTTATTTCGTGCCCAATATTTTCCTCTCTAGATCAACTTTCAAAATTCATATATTTACTCATTTTTAAGATCTTTATGTGTATGTATGTGAGTGTGCGCGCGCGTATGTGTGGGTGTATATACTTATACACACACACACACACACACACATATATATATATATATATATATTTTCTGGTCAGAGATTTTAAAGTGTGGGAAAGTCTGGAAAAGTTTTAAAACCGCACAGCTTTAAAGGCTTACAGTTTTAAGCATTTTAAATCATGCGATTTTAAAGCTTTTCTGGATTTTCCCGCACTTTAAAATACTGGATTGGAACATTTATATATATACTCATTCTCTTTTTATATATAAATAAAACAATTGTTTTTCAGAATCCTCTTCACTTCCATTTCTTTAACGTGGTTCAAATTTCTTACAAGTGAAAATTATTGATTTTTGCATTTTGCTATTATCAAGACCAAAATATTTTTCTATTATTTTTTTTAACATGAAAATTGTAGATCTTGAGTTTATTACATGTTTTATTTACTAAGAGACCATCGAATAAATTATTCTAGTCGCCATAAACATTATAGATATATATATATATATATATATATATATATATATATATATATATATAGTAATTTTATGTAAGTCTTTAAAACTGTGTATTTTTAAAGTTTTCCCAGACTTTCCCGCACTTTAAAATTTCAGACTGGAACATCTCTATATATATATTATTCTCATAATTCTAGAGAGACTTGAAATATCCACTTTAGTCCTTGTAGATAAGGGGAGGAGGTACTAACTAAATTAACCAAGGAGTTATTGACATTTTTCCATTATTTATTTTGATAGGTTACTATGATTTTCTATATCCTATAATTTTCGACATGTATTGATCCCAGGTTGTTACATAGAAGTTTTGAATATTGATTATGTCAGGATATCAGATTTTCACGTCATAATTCTTTAATAAATTGTACATGAAGCAGCGGTTGAAATAGAAAAATGCCCAGAGGAAGCAACAATATAAAGAAGGGACAGTAATTATGAGGGATAAAAGCACCATAAATAACGGCGCATTTTCTCAAATTACAAACAAATATAATTAAATATACTTAAGAAATCAGCGTTTGTCGACCAAGTCAAATAAGAGGTCCCAACCGTCCACCAATCAATTCGCCAATTGGTTTCTGAAATTGTGATGTGTGACGCAATTCATTGGTTGAGACTTGAGACCACCTAAGTAAAGTGGTCCATAAATTACCCGAAAATTTCAGAACTTTTATATATTCTGCTATATATTTGTGTCCATTCCATATAGATAGAGCTGTTTTGAGCGATTGACTGAGATTCTAAGCAGCAGCACATGCGTTAAAAATGAAGGAAACACTGAGATATCTAGCAGGCATTGCAGGCCCCAGCGGTTATGGCTCCAAATCGACTGCTGAACAAGTTACTCAAGGCTCAGTTGCTTCTCATCTCACTGCCATAATCACCGGTTAGTAGATTAGTCAAGATTATAACTAATAACTAAGCAACCAACTTCAGTCAGGTGAAGGGAAACATATTTCATCTTGTCACCTTTTTCTTTTTATTTGTTGCTGATGCATCGTGCATGGAAGTTTATGAAACAAAGGGATTGATCGAGTGTCATATATCTAAGAGTAAATTAAGCTCGTATATCTAATAGTTATGGTTTCACTATTTTTTTAATTTTTTCCCCCTCTCTCTCTCTCTCTCTCTCTCTCTCTCTCTCTCCTGGATCCTTCAAAGATTCATGAAAATTGCATGGTTCTTACTTTTTCTTATATATATTTGCTCTTCTTGTTCCTGAAAAATATTTTCACCCTTCCCAATTAATTCCGTGCTACAGTTACATTGCTTTCTCCATTCATATATATTTCGTTCTGGAATGAGAAAATTTTGACGGATCTATCTTAAACTAATTGCTTTCTTGTTTACCAAACGGAAACTGCTCATGCAATTTTTTTTTTTTTGCAGTATACTAATTCTCTTTCGAAGAATAATATCATTTGAAGATATATAATCTCAGTAAAGCTCAAGAATTTTGGATTATTATTCTCCATAATTCCTACAATCAGCATACAGTCACATATATATTAAGATAAAGTTGGGAATATTTTCGTTTTTTGGTTGTGGCAATAGCAAGATATGGTTTTTGTCTCATGTTGTATTTTAATATTAACAAAAGTTTCACTTGGGTATTTTTTATACTCTGAAAATCAAAACAATTAAAAAAAAAAACTGATCGTGATCCTCACGCGTTATCATTTCTTTTTGATGTGTGAAGGGGCGACGTCGGGCATCGGGGCCGAAACGGCGAGAGTACTGGCAAAGAGAGGTGTGAGAGTTGTGATTCCGGCGAGGGACTTGAAAAGGGCAGCTGAGGTGAAGGAAGGGATTCAAAGAGAGAGTCCAAATGCTGAGGTTTTGTTATTTGAGATTGATCTGAGTTCATTGGTTTCTGTTCAGAGATTTTGTCATCAGTTTCTAGCTCTAGGGCTACCCCTTAACATCCTCATGTGAGTATGTATATTTACAAGTTTTCTGCTTCTTTTATTATTGTTATTTTAAATTTTAACCCAAATGGTTAAAGAGAGATTTTTAGACTAATAATGGGGATTTTTTACTTTTTCTCCCCCAGAAATAATGCGGGCGTATATTCAAAGAATTTGGAGTTCTCAGAAGACAAAATTGAGATGACATTTGCTACAAATTACTTGGGTAATTCTCAATTTCTTTATTATGCATGCCCCTCTAGGATTAATACAATAGCTTTGAAGGAAAAAAAAAGCTCAAATTTCATAGTAAAATAATCTAATCAGTGGGATAAAAATCCATCACACATTGGAAAACTGAAGTATTTATAATTCATTTGATTATGATATTCTTTTGGCAGGCCATTATCTATTGACAGAAATGGTATTAGAAAAGATGATAGAAACAGCTGCCGAGACAGGTGTGCAAGGAAGAATCATTAATCTGTCTTCCGTAATTCACAGTTGGGTTAAGAGAGATGATTTCTGCTTCACTCGACTCCTCAATCCAAAAAAGTAAATTTTCTCAATTTTTTTTTTTTATCTCATTTTCTTTTCAAGCTCAGTCCATTGGTTAACACACATGTATATGTATTTGCATGCTTACAGTTATAATGGCACATGCGCATATGCTCAGTCCAAATTGGCTACCATAATGCATGCCAAGGAAATGAGCAGGCAGCTCAAGGTAACACTTCTTGCCAAATTTTAGACCAAAATAGCTAGGAAATGATTTGATACTATTAGAAAAACGTTTCTATTGCAATTTCGCAGGCAAGGAATGCAAGAGTAACTATCAATGTAGTTCATCCAGGCATTGTAAAGACAGGGATTATTAGAGCTCATAAGGGCTTCATTACAGGCAAGAATTAGTTCCAGTTGACAACAATTTTCACAATAAGGGATTCTAGTTTTAATGGTTAATAATATAAAGTCCAATGGCCGCAAATTTATTTTTGCATGCAGATTCTCTGTTCTTCATTGCTTCCAAGTTACTAAAATCAATATCTCAGGTTTGTTTGGACATGCCAGTTCTCTCTTTTGTTCAAAAGATTCATGATTCTTTTTTAAATTTTTTTAAAGAGAGAGAAATAGGGTTTAATTTGGTTGAGCAAATTGTGATAAAGGGGCGGGCGTGAAATTTGTGGATGCAGGGGGCATCAACGACATGCTACGCAGCTCTGAGCCCGCAAATAGAAGGTGTCAGTGGGAAATACTTTGCAGACTGCAATGAAAGCAACTGCTCAGCGTTGGCCAATGATGAATCTGAAGCTAAAAAGCTGTGGAAGCAGACCCGTGCATTGATCCACAGACGATTGCGTCAGCCATCAGTAAAGCACTTGTGACTTATCTGCTCGCATTTGTAAAAGTTAAAACAACAAATTTAGGCGCCATGTACATATGCAAATGCACCTAAGCATCATGGATTTGTATATTTAATCAAAAGTAGCAAGCAATGGTATACGCGACTGTGAGGAATAAAAGAATCTCTCCGTTATAACTATTTCTCTAATTGTATGAGTATTAAAATAACAGACGTGGCTGTTTCATTATTATTGTAGTATTACTCCAATCTCTTCCTCTTTTTCATGCATTATACGGAATGGAGGCTCCGAAAGCCTCACCAGTGTCGCATTTGAGGTTTAAATCTTGACAAGTTATATTGAAGATGTATGCTGACGCAACAATCCTTGTATTGAAACAATTCGGTTAGTGAACAAGGAACATAAACTCTTTTTTGAGCTTACTGTTGCTTTTTTTTTTTTTTTTCGAGTAGAAAGTAAAGCTTTCCATTAAAACATACAGACAAAAAAATAGTACATGACAACAAAAAAATGGGTTACCATTAGAACATACAGACAACAAAGTTTAGCTCATGAATCATGCAAAAAAATTGAGATCAAGAGTAGATTGAAAATACAAGAGAATTTTAGATTTGTCACCCTTCCTTTTCATCCATTGTTTCGTTTTTCCCCCTCTTCATTTGGTTAATGAAATACATAAAAAGGCCCAAAGCAATCCAGTGAGACTGATGGTTTGCTGAGTGGCAAAGCTTGGGCTGACATGTCAGCTTAGTGACAATTTCTCAGGTACAAGTACGTTGATCAAGGTTCCGGCCTTCGATGTTAACCAGCGAAGAATCAAGCCACAGATTACAATTAACCAAGCAAGTTGAAGCATAGCAACATCTGCTTTATCTTCATTTTTTAGCCTGCTAATACATATTTCAGTATCTTCAGTATAACTGAAAGTACGGACATCACATTCTAACTATGCCAACAAAACATTTCCTTCAAATGACATCTGATATGAGTACAACTGCAAGCACAAGAATCCTGCAGGTAAAGCTGGAAACTTGAAGCATATAGCTGCTATCAAATCCAGTGTGAAAAAGTCTTATTTCACCTTTAATCCCAAGACTGAGATTGGAGTCCTAAAGAAATATGAATATAAACAAGATTATAGAAGGCGCTAGGTAGGTAGGAAAATAGTCGTCCTAAGTCCTAACTTCTTGTGAAAATAAACTTCTTCACTACTGTAAAAACACACAAAATCATATGCAAGAATATAGAATCAAGTTTACCTTAATGCGAGTAGAACGACGTGGAGTTGATGCTGATCCAGGAGATAGAAGAGCTGGATTAACGTTTCTTCCATGGTTAGCCTTCTTAGATTGTCTGCTAACTTCACCATGTTGAATATGAAGCTGATTTTTCTTGGTTGGCGACTCATGTCCGTGGATGACTTCATTTACTTGTCTATTGACTTCTCCACGTTGAATTTGATATTCATTAGTCTTGGCTGGAGATTCACTTCTGTCAGTTGAAACTGAAAAGGATGGAGCAGACACACTGATGGTGCAAGAATCTTGGTGAAGAGTTGACGACTGCGATGACAATCCTGGGAGTCACAAATGACAAAAAGGTTGATTACAAAAAGAAGTTGAACTTAAATGGGAAAATAAAAATAAACGATAAAAGTTTACTATCTGCTGCATTGGTAAATTTGAATAGCATTTTAGAGAACAGAAAAGTAGACCGCCCAGTGGCCAGCTCAGAGAGCAGAGTGAGAAAAACAGTTGCAGATGAGCTGAAAATACCAACTGTTGCAGCTTCTTCAAACTTCTCTCTCATAATTCTGACAAATTTGAATAAGCCATTTGTTCTGTTCAACTCTTGGATCAACTCCTTGATGTCATTCAATGGTGGGTCGCAATATAACACTGAAGATTACGATAAAGATTAATATGGAATCTAATAGAATGTATCACAATATGAAAACCATCAAATAGAAACAGAAACTGTACTTACAGGTGTAGGTATCATCTGCATGGCGAATGGTGAAAGAATACCCTTCATTTGGATTTTTCATATTTATGTTGCTGAAAGTGAATCTTACCCCTGCAGGAAAAGGATCTTGTAAGTAAAAGAATCAAACTTGAAAAGGAAAATAAAATAAATGGCACATAATTACATTGATTACCATGTCCACCTTCAATATGGAATCCAAGAACCCTATTGTACCACGAAATGGCCTGTTGAATTTGTCCTTTACGTTCAAGGTCTTGTTTTGTCTTTTCTGCAGTCGTGGCCAAAGCTATGGATGGCACCAAAATGAAGAAAGAAAACTGTCACAGAAGCAGCAGTAAACTAGACACCATTCCTTCAATGACAAACAGGGTTACATGCACTAACAACGTAACAAATTCACCATTTATCAAGAAAAATGAAGAGACTATAAGGAAGAACACATATGAAGCCCCATTTATCAATTTACTATGTTGTTATATTTCAATCAAAGCATACAATGTATACCTATTCCCCTCACAATCATTTCCTTTTGATTCCTATGCATCAAGTTTGAATAGTCAAAGAATAAATCACAAATTCTAACAATTGAACAGACTGTCTACCCCAGCTAAAACGAACATCATAGCTTCAGATTTAGGGAACTCATAAAATTAATTGAAATTCAGCTGTCAGCTTGACATGAGTCCATATTATCTTCTCATATACACAAAATGGAGTCGAAAAATAGCCAAAAGTCTCAACCTTGCCCTAACACCTTTTGCATCCAACCCTAGTATAACATTATCATAACTCCTCCTTAGATCTATGATCCACAACCACCAGCCCTAACTAATTCTTATTGGACAGATCCAAGACATCACTATTTCTGATACTGGTTGGCTTGCAACAACAACTGAATATACATACAAACAATTACAACTTCATGAAAACAGACACCCCAATAAAAAAATACTGTGATTTTTCATTTGGTTTCACACAGCTTATAAAATGTGAGATGATAACCCTGAAGGTATAGCCCACAAGCCAGTAAAACAAAAGCAAATCACCTAGCGATTGTTGAGATATAATTGCAGAGTACTCATCTCTTCTAGCCCTCTGAGCTTCCACATTTCTTTTAAGTTCTTCTAATCTTGCTTTTGTCACAGATATGGAGTCCCTGGTTGCCATTTGCTTGGCCTCCTTACGTGTCTTCACTATATAGAAAAAGAAGAAAGGACACAAACTTCAAGTTTCATTTTTATAGTTTCCATCTAAATGTATAGGAACTACTTAAATCAATGCCATCATAGCACAACTTAAAAATGTCAATGCATATAAAATGAAAAAATAAATACACTTCTTTAGGCAATGAAATATGTTTAAACAAACATATTTCACCTACAATCATCAAATTGCGAAAGAAAAAACAAACTTAACAAAAGCACAAAATCTTCTTTTGAATTTTAATGTGATGCTATAAATTAAATGCTCTAACACTCACTATTTATATATATGTATATGTATATCAATTTTGATACTCGTTAAATAGTTATCCACATCTTACTTGTGTATTTTGGTGACATCAAGCAACACAAATATCATAGTAACTCAATTTAGCATTAGCAAAGCGGTACCTGCTAATACTTTGACGAGTTCATCTTCAGCTTTTCTCAAATCGGCTTTCATCTTCTCTAATTTCGCTGTTAAAAAGAAAAAAAGGGAAAAAGGAAACACGAAACTGAATGATCTCAAGTAAAACTAGAAATCACTGGTTCAAAATATTAGAGATATGAAGTCCTTAAATCTGAGTTCAATAAACCCTAATTTCACACGAATTGTAAAAGCAACTAGCAAAACGTTAATTATAGCCATTGAGCGGAAGTGAAATCAGATTCTCACATTGATTTTGGACGGTTGCTCGTGCTTTGGCCTTGATTGACTCCAGTGACTGCAGAAACGACGCCGTGACAGAGTCCATCTTCTGCTCATTGATCGTAATCTCTCTGTCGCAGATCACACGCATCGACTCCATCTTTGTCCGTACAGAGTCCTCCACACTGCTCTCCATTTCTGTAAAGCGTGTCTATGATGAATAGAGAAAGAGAAGGAGAGCGTTTTGATTTGAATTAACGATCGACTAAGCCCGCCCTTTTTTGCTTTCAATTTTTGTTTTTTTATTTTTTCACTTTCATTCCACGAAGTGCGAGCTGAGTGTGCCGTTAGGCGTCAGTGTTTCATGGGCAGACGACATGTTGACACGTTGCATAATCCTGATCGCTCAAGCCCGTGCATAATTCTGCTTGTGCAATACAACAAGGCCTTAAGCATAATAAAGGGTTCAACGTAACGGGCTTCCCAATTTTATTTATACATGGGCTGATAAGTGGTGGAATTTGACCTAGATGCCGAAGCCTTAAAAGAGCAAGAAACAGGTCATGTGGAAATGTGCAAGCTATACTTGTAGGATTAGCACTAAATTAATAGTTATAACTTTATTTTTTGTTTCTCTTACCTTACAACCATTAATTCATTGATTAGTAAAAACTTAGCTTATCACTTAATTTTTGTTTATATTTGTAGCACCACTATTAAGAGTATCATCAAAAGGTTCTTCAAATGAGATCTTAATTCTCATTTGAAAAGCTACAGTAATAATAAGGGTTACAAAAAAATTATTCAAATGAGATTGTCCTTTTATCTCTTCAATATTACCAAATAACTTCTTACTCTTCAAATAATAGTATACTATTTTCTATATCATTATCATTAAATAGAGAAAAGTGTTATAGTTTTTTTGAACAAGAAAATATGATATTTCATTAAACAAATAACAACAATACAATAATTTGCAATATAATGCCAGCATACATTACAAAGATCAAAATGTAGAAATCCATTATAGTAACTAATTGGATTGACCTATAAAATCTTATTGAAGAATCGGAAGAAATACCATACACTGGAAGTAAAATCTTTCATTTATGGTACTCGTATAATTTGAGCTCCATTTGGGTCACCCTAGCTCTCTTGATATAATCTCCACCATATAATTAAGCTTTCCAATAGGTGCCAAAATAGATTTACTGTAAAGATTGGTCCACGCCCTTTAACTTTACAAATATGAGGTACGTAGACTCTAAATTTAAAAGTTGAAGTGCTATGCACCGAAAAACATAACAAACCAACATCATAACCATCATAAATCAAGATCTGAATAGACACGCAGCAACCATCCTCACACTTGAAGGAGGAGGAAGCTGAAATAGAAAAAACCATTCTTACATCTAAAGGTGGAGAAGGCCAAAACAAGACAACCATTCTCAATCCATAAAGAGGAGGAGGCTGCAACGAAAAAAAAAACAAAAAGAAAAACGAGATTCCACTAGAGAAGGAGAGAAAGATCTCATCCTCTAGGGATTTGTTAAAGAAGAAATGAAAAGCTTCTAGAGGAAATTTTTTTTTTTTTTTTTGGGAAAGATCTAGAGAAAAGTGTCATAACTAAATTACTGAAAAAAAAATGGAAGATAGTTAAATTCAATAAGAGAAGAATTTGATTAAAATAATTTTTTTTTTAATTTAAAGGGTCTTTGGAGAGAGAGCTTATTTTTTGTTCATAATATAAGTAAATAGTTTGGTGTTTAAAGAGTAAAATTATATGAATATTTTGCTCACGCTTTAATGTATTATTTGTTGACTATCATTCTATTGACCTCTATGATTGATTCGTAACGTGTATTTAAACTTACGAAAACCCCATGATCAGTTCACCGCGTTTGGATTTGTAGCACATGCTGATTCTGCATTTTTTTTTTACTTGCTATACGCATATTGCCGATCGAGGTCAACGTCCGACCCCAATCTATCTCCCTCTCTTTCTTTGTTCTCCCGAGAAACACTGTTTCTCTTTTTTAATGAGACTTTTAAGTTTAAATTGAGAATGGCCTCGATTATGCGTAGTTATGCATGCATGGAAGCAAAATGTATGTATGTGTCAATCATGTCCCGATTGAAAGAGTGAATGTAAAAGAAAGCAAACAAAGACAATCATGTAGATTATACTGTCTTTTTTTTTTTTTTTCCTCCTTTGTAATATTAATTAATGGTTTCTTTGGAGCCGAAAGAGGAAAAGCAATAAGGCCATTAACCTTGAAAGACGGGAAGAACATTCCAAGGAACAAGGGGTGCCATTAGTTTGATGTCAATTCAAAGCAAAAGGAAACCACTCGGGCAGTAGCCCGAGTGGCCAGGGCTGCTGCCCTCCAACTTGGAGGGCAGCAGTTCGAACCCCCACAAAAGCATTGTGGGGGTATTTCCTTCCTCAATTAATTTGAGTGAAGGTAGTCTTCTCCCTTACCCATGAGTGAGGAGTAGACATCCCTCGAATATTTGTGAGGGTTAAAATTTGGGCAGAGCTCCATTAGCATTGATGTCAGTTGGTCCCAGTAATAGTCTGATTTGTAAATATCAGTAATAGTCTCATGTATATGAGTTGTAATTTGAGCAATAGTCTCATGTAATCAAAAAAAAATTCAAAGCAAAAGGAAAACCAACCCACCGAGCACTGCAGCACATGAAGCAAATAGCATTGCGCATTGGAAACCCAAAAAAATAGCTTCCCAAAAGCCCTTAATGTGAAATTCAATAATAACAAATCATATAATACATATAAACCAAAAAAAAAAAAAATCAAGTACGTGTGTGTGCGCGCGCGCGCGCGCGCACACGTATACCTTTTGGTTATATTAAATTCGTGGGATTGTATCTAACTATCTATCATCCAATTGTGAGGCATCACTTGTTTTTGGGCCTACATTAGCCGTAATTAGCAAAAGCTTCTTGGTTTAAATCATGATGTTATAGTTGACTAAACTTTTATTAGAAAAGCAATTTCCATTGGGATTTTCCCTAATAGTTAGTTAGTTACTCAATAATTGCTCAAAAGCTAGCATTCAATCAATGAAACTATTCCCTTTATCAAAATGCACGAGTGTTGTGGTACCAAGTAAAGATGAACATATTGCATATAAGAGAGATTTGGAATCTGGAAAATAAATGTTGATTTGATATAATGATATTATTGATCAATTTGCAAGTACTGTTTGGATTATTAAAGATCTTAAATATATCTAAATCACACGATCTTGCATGTTTCGTTAGATTATTAATCCATCTATGACTGTTATATAAATCACTAACATTATTAATTGCAATCTTCTTGATTTAGTCAACCAAAAAAAAAAAAAAACCTTATCCATGATCATGAACTAGCGATTTGGTCGATCTAATATATGGTTCAAAGATTCCAAATGTTTGAAGAAAAGGAAACTCAATTATTTTTATCACTAGTGTTCTGTTTGCTTCTTGAATTGGGTTTTGTTGTTCACTATTTAGGCGTTCATACATTTTAAGTCTGAATGATTTTTTGGCAGCATAATCTTAAACTTCGTTACTATTTAACTTGTTTACCACCCCCATTCAGCAATAAAATTTTCTTTTTTTCCAATAAAAAATAATAATAATCAAAGAAGTAAGGTTGACAAAAATTACAACATCTCACAATTCACCAAATTAGGGGTGGATACTGGATACGTACATATCCGCATCTAATTAGGGTTTATAGGTGGGTTCATTCTTGCAGTAAGTATGTCAAGTAGTATGCTCGAGCGGAAACTTATTTTTCAATAAATATTGAAGATTTGCTTGATCTTTCCTGCGGTCATGTTTTGATCGGATCAGATAAGAAAGACCAATTATTTATGAAATACATGGTTGGGTCAAGTATTGCGGTGTTATGATTTTCTTCATACGAAAATAGTTCGATCCAGTTTAGTTTGTAATTGAATTAAATCATTGTTTTTTTAGAAATAATAATTTGAACCGAACCATATCGAATTGGTTCAGTTTAGTTTTTTTTAGTTTCAAATTGTAATTTCCTTCGCATTCTCTATTTTTTGTAGTTTTCAATTTTTTTCTCATATAAACAAATAGACTTTTGCTTAATTTTAAGAACCAAACTAAACTGTTGGTCCGGTTCTTTTTTTTAGGACAATGATTTTTTTGTCCATCCCTATTCTTAATAAGAAATTAAAAAAAAAAAAAAGTAAAAAAAGGAGAAGTTTATTAGTCTTCTATAATTTTTTTTCCGTAAGATTACAGGATAACTTTGAAAGGGCCAGCGCAAGAAAGGAAGTAGAGTAGCATTAGGTAGAACTCTCTATTATTCTTTGATTTGAACAACTCTTTCACCTCATAGTCTATTCTCATCTCAAATCATAGCTACTTCTTTTAAGATCCAATCGTGTAATTATTGGTACCAAACAAAAAGCGACATCCGTACAATCATATTAGCTCAGCCCAAAAATATAATATATATATATGGGTTTAATTACAGCTCGAAGGTTGGAATACGTTTTTATAACTACATAATTAAAATTATAATATATGTTTTATTATTTATTATTTTTCATATGTAATCGTGATTTATGTTTTATTTTATAATAACTCTAAGATAGTCATTATCTATATAGCACAAACTACAAAATAAAATGAAATTTAGGATATGTGTATATGTGTGCATGCACGAAAGGAAACATCAAATATAGTAGCTAGCTAGACAATTGCTGTGCTTATGCTTTTGCCACTTGTGACTGAAATCAAGAGAAGAGGATTGCTGTGACTGAAATTTAGGATATGTGTATATGTGTGCATGCACGAAAGGAAACATCAAATATAGTAGCTAGCTAGACAATTGCTGTGCTTATGCTTTTGCCACTTGTGACTGAAATCAAGAGAAGAGGAGTTACCGCAATCTGTAAAGCATATAAAAAATGGATAATTGGTTAAAAAGAAAAATTTTAGAAATTGAAGGATAATGCAGTCTAGGCCACGCGTCATTCACATAAGAGAGGGTCACTTTTTTTCTCAGTTCCATCTCACTTAGTTTCCATTTCCAAAAGAATTCTGATTTTTATTGATCAAAAATGAAAAAAAAAAAACATTGTAGATTTTGTTATGGAATATATATCGATTTCATTCCTGCATTAGATTAAAAAGTGTATGGCATACAGTTTCTTGAGATTGAAAAGATGTATTATAAATAAATCAATTAATTTGAGTTGTGCATTTCATTTACATTTATAAATTAAAAAGTATAATGCAAATTGAAATTACTTCCACCGGACAAAAGTGCTCACTTGTAAACTATAAATGGCACATCAAATCAAGGACTAAATGAGAAAATGCCTAAAAAATTTACAAACAAAGATTATTTATGCTTGCAAAAAATTATACTCAACAAAGAAAATAAGAAAAAGCTGTTATGAATCTAAATGTAAACTTTTTTTTTTTAAAAAAAAAAGAAACTCTAGAGAAACACATTATGAGGCTTGATATAACACACACGATGTACCGGTGTGTATATGAGTCAATAGAACATGACTAACAATCTACTAAGTTCCATCCTAGTACAATAGATGCCCCTAATTCCTAAACCACAAAAAACAACTCAATTGAAATTAAAGTAACATCAAACACGTTGGTCTTGTTAAAATAATGAACACACACACACATGTAGGTGCCTTATTCCAAAAGGCACCAAACTATGTCACGCGTCCATTCTGTTAGATAAAAGAAAATATTCCGAGAAAATAACATCTAAATTATTTCCGGGTAAATAACATCCAAGCTATTTCAGGAGAATAACACTTAAGGAAAATTTATTCTTGAGCTTAAAAAAATGGCAAGAAGAGAGAATTAGTTTGGCAATCCATTAGTCTAAAGAAATCACGCCCAGAGGTCATACGACTAAGGAAACACACATGACCATAATAATTCCTTAAATTATATTCACCTCCACTTGTATAGAAATAATGGGTGACACATGTTCTTAGATTGAGAGTTCAAGACAAAACCCTAAATCTGCATAACTCATCATCTATAAATAGAAACCATGTCTAAAAAAATGGGGATATTTCACCTTTTGTTCATATTGAGAGAGAAAAACTAATATTTTCTATTTTTTTAATCTTAATTAAACCTTAACTTGGATGTCGGAGTGTCTTTTTCAAGTACTTATCTCTCCGAATTTGAGACCAAAGAATTGTTAGGAAATTGGTGGGTGAAGCAGACACGCAGCTAAAGTAAAATTGTAAGAAAATAAAGAACAAGCACAAAAGAATGGACACCAGAAATTACGTGGTTCGGCTTTTAGCCTACGTCCACGGGCGAAAACAGAAGGAAATATTTTACTAGTGAAATAAGGATTACAAGTATTGTAATATTTTGGCTCACAACCCAAAACCCCAATACACCCAATCTCTCACTCACTAGACTCTCTGCTCTGCAAGAATTATTTCTCACAACTCTCGACTCTCTCTAAATTACTCTCTGAATAATGGAATTGGATGCTCAATGAAATGGGAAGCTCTCCCTTTTATAGCCAAAAAATGGCTATTAAATTAATAATAATTTTTCCTTGTCAAAACCGTGTTCTTCATTTTCTTCTTTAAACTGCTTCTTTTTCCATTTCCTTTTCAAGCATTTCGGCCAGCCCATTTTTTCTTCTTCAAACCTTCTAGATGCTGCAGCTTCTTCAAACCTTCTAGATGCTGCAGCCAATAATTTTGACATTCTCCCACTTGGAGATTAGATTGAAAAACAATCAATCTCCACACCATCCTATCTGCTTCGCCATAATCATGTTGCCTACGTTTCTGCTAGGCCACAGGAGGATCTACTCCAGACAAACTTATCAGTATTTATCGGCTTGGTCAAAACATCTGCTAGGTTCTCCTTCGTATGGATTTTCTGTAAATCCACACTTCCATCTTCCACTACTTCTCGAACGAAGTGATACTGAACTCCTATGTGCTTTGTCCTGGAATGAAAAGCTGGATTCCTTGCAATGTGCAAGGCACTCTGACTGTCACAAAACACAGGAATTTTCTGTTGTTTGTGCCCGAGCTCCTCCAATAATCTTTGTATCCAGATAGCTTCCTTGCAAGCTTGTGTAGCTGCCATGTATTCTGCTTCTGTTGTAGATAAAGCCACAACGGTCTGCAGTTTCGAAACCCAGCTTACAGCTGCTCCCGCAAGTGTAAACACATAACCAGTAGTGGATTTCCTTTTATCAAGGTCTCCTGCAAAATCTGAATCCACATAGCCCCTGACAGTAAACTCTGACCCTTCATAACATAATGCAACATCTGAGGTTCCTCTGATGTATCTCAGAATCCTCTTCACAGTTATCCAATGCTCTCCGCCAGGATTCGCCATGTATCGACTGACTGCTCCCACTGCTTGTGCAATGTCCGGTCTTGTGCATATCATAGCGAACATCAAACTTCCCACTGCTGATGCATACGGTACTCGAGACATCTCCTTCCTCTCCGCTTCATTGCTAGGACACATACTTGAGGATAATTTGAAATTAACAGGAAGTGGGGTAGAAATTGACTTACAATCTTGCATGTTGAAGCGCCGCAAGATTTTCTTCAAGTAATTTTTCTGAGAAAGCCAAATCTTCCTGTTATTTCTGTCTCGGTGAATTTGCATCCCTAGAATCTTGTTTGCTGGTCCCAAGTCCTTCATTTCAAACTCCCTAGCCAACTGTGCCTTCAATTCTTGGATTCGATCTTTGTTGGGACCTGCTACCAACATGTCATCCACATACAACAGTAAAATGATGAAATCATTATCTTCAAACCTCTTGTAATATGTACAATGATCTGAACTGAGTCTGTTGTATCCAAGGCTCATGATGAAGGAATCAAATCTCTTATACCAACACCTCGGCGCCTGTTTGAGACCGTATAGAGATTTGTTCAACCTGCAAACCAAGTTCTCCTTTCCTTTTTCTGCAAAACCTTCTGGTTGGAGCATATAAATTTCTTCTTCAAGTTCTCCATGAAGAAATGCAGTTTTAACATCTAACTGCTCTAGATGTAGGTCAAATGTAGCACACATTGCCAAGACTATTCTGACTGTTGTGAGTCGAACCACCGGAGAAAATATCTCGTTGAAGTCAATACCTTCTTTCTGAGCATATCCTTTCACTACCAGTCTCGCACGATACCGCTCCACTTGGTCATTGCCATCACGTTTGATCTTGTAGACCCATTTGTTTCCAATGGCTTTTCTTCCACGTGGTAGTGGTACAAGTTCCCATGTCTTGTTCTTGTGTAGAGCTTCAATTTCTTCCTGCATTGCTGTCATCCACAAAGCAACATCTGAGCTGTTTAAAGCTTCATGGAAAGTTGAAGGCTCTCCATCCTCTGTTAGAAGACAGTATGCAACGTTGATCTCTGTGACATACTCCGAGTGCCACGTTGGCGGTCGTCTCTCACGAGTTGACCGACGTGAAATACTAGCTAGGCAACCCAAGAGGGGGGGGTGAATTGGAATTTTAAAAATTATCCTAGGCAAACCACACAACAATTTAATCTAATGCCTTAATAAATTCGAAAACAATAAATTTGATAAAAGCACAATAATAAATGAGTAAGGGAAGAGAAAGCAAACTCAAGGATTTTTACGTGGTTCGGCTATCCCCGCCTACGTCCACGCCTCCAAGCTCACCGGGCTTGAGGATTTCACTAAGCTAGCCTCCCAAGGCTTCAAACGCTTACAATTGACTTCAAGGTGTCAATGAACCTTTACAACAAGAGATTATATCTCCAATCTCTTCACCCCAAGTGTTTCCCACACTTGTACACTCACAATTTGATGAGAAAAGAAAATTACAACAAAAACTCTCTTTAAGAGTGGATATACAAATTATAGCTCAATGATGATTCAACAAATGATGATTTACGAAATGGAAGCTCAATATATGTTGTGTGCACTTGTTTATACTTGCTTGAGTTACCAAAAATGAATTGGTTTTGAGTTTATATAGTTTGAACTCAAAAACTAGCCGTTACTAGCCGTTATGCACATTTTTTGTCGTAACCGGCTTGCCGTTTATGGACATCCGGTTAGCCGCTTTCGTTCTGGTGCTTACTGCCCCGAATCCGGATTTCCGATTTTTAGAATCCGGTAAGCCGTTTTCGTTCTGGATGCTTACTGCCCCGAATTCGGCCTGCCGTTTATCAGTATCCGGTAAGCCGCTTGCTACAGTAACTGCTACAGTGAAACATTTCCCGAAATTTACAGTTTGACCCCAAAACTTTATAAAACTGTAGTATGGCCCAAAACGTTATGAAAGTTTGCAAATAGGTCCAATTTCAGAATTTTAAATAATGCTTTCTCAATCCCACAACTTTCTGAAATTATGACTTCGCCCACACTTTATGAAATTATATAATGGCCCAAAAACATTTAAATAGTTTCAAATAGGTCCAAATCCGAAATTTCAAGCACTACTTGTTTATTTCAAAGTTTTCAAAATTCTTTCAATTAAACCATAAACTTTGAAAAACAACCAATTTCATAAAATCATTTTTCCATTAAATATGAAACATTTATAAAGTGAAAATAATGATTTATTCAAAAGGAATAAAAACAATCAATTGCATAAAATCATTTTTCCATTAAAATATAAAACATTTATAATGTGAAAAAAAATGATTTATTTAAAATATATTTTTCAATAATTTGAGCTTAAAAGATTAATCATTCTTAATCTTGTTTGTTATCATCAAAATCAATATTATGGAAACATATATGTTAACACGACGAACTTCTGGAGCCTCGGACTCAACTGGTTCTTGTTCCTCGTGCTCTGATGCTACTTCAGAAGAATCTGAATCTTCTGGATTATTCTCGACATATACCGGCACAGTCTCTGACTTTTCTTTTACAGTGCCATCATCTTCATCTTTTCTTTGCAGTTGATCTTCTACAAAAATAACATCTCTGCTGATGACGATCTTGTGGGCAGTGGGGTCCCACAGACGATACCCCTTTACTCCATCAGCATACCCCAAGAAGATACATCTTCTAGATTTTGCATCCAGCTTTGTTCTTTCTTGGGCATTGTACATCACGTACACAGGACATCCAAATGCATGTAGGTAGGAATAATCAGCTGGCTTTCCAGTCCACATCTCCATCGCTGTCTTCAACCCAATAGCTGTAGATGGCGACCGATTTACTATATAACAGGCAGTTTTGGCTGCTTCTGCCCAGAATGAATTGGGTAGACCAGCAGTCCTCAACATAGCTCTTATTCTTTCTGTAAGAGTTCTGTTCATCCGTTCTGCCACTCCATTTTGTTGAGGAGTGTATGCCACCGTGAACTGTTTCTGAATACCTTCTTGCTTACAGAAAGTAAGAAACTCGCCGTCTGTATATTCTCCACCATTATCTGTCCTCAAGCACTTGATCTTTTTACCAGATTCAAGTTCCACCCGCGCTTTGTATTCTTTAAACACAGGAAATACATCTGACTTTTTCTTAATTGGATACACCCAACATCTTCTGGAATAATCATCAATGAAAGTCACCATGTACTTTGCACCTCCCATGGATATATCCGGTGATTCCCAAACATCAGAATGAATCAAGTCTAGAATGCATTTACTTCTAGCAATAGATCTACTGAATTTTAATCTATGCTGCTTACTTATAACACAATGCTCGCAAAATGGTAAACTTACCGATTTGAGCCCCGGAAGCAATTTTCGCTCAGAGAGAATCTTCAAGCCTTGTTCTGACATGTGGCCGAGTTTGAGATGCCACATCATCGTTGATTCTTCTCCATTTGACGCGACACACGCATCAGCCTCCTGTAGTGTTTCTCCTTTAAGCATGAATAAATTAGCACCAATCTTTTCTGCCTTCATCAATACAAGCGCGCCTTTAACGATCTTCATAATTCCATTCTCCACATGAGTTTTGTACCCATGACTATCCATTTGTCCCAAAGACAATAGATTTTTCTTCAGGCCGTTGACATGTCGTACCTCTCCAATTGTGCGAATTGTACCATCAAACATTTTTATTTTGATAGTACCAATACCAGCGATCTCCAAGGCATGATCGTTACCCATATATACAGATCCTCCTGAGATAGGTTCATATGTGTGGAACCATTCTCTCCTAGAGGTCATGTGCCAGGTAGCTCCTGAGTCTATAAGCCAGACATCAGAAAGTCGTTTTCTGCCTTCTGAAACAGTTGTTGCCTCACTGTAGAGAATTTCGCCATCATCTGAGGTACTTGCTACACACCCCTGAGCATTTGATGACTCAGGTTCTTTGCCCTCTCTTCTCTTCTGATTACTCCAACACTCCTTCTTGACGTGCCCTTTCTTGCCACATTTGTAGCATTTAACATTCTTCTTACTTCTGGATTTTGATCTACCCTGATTTTGACTCCCACTGGGGCCACGTTCCGTTGATCTCCCTCTCGTCACTGATAGCGCCTCTGCTTGCTGCGAACTTGCTTGTCTGTTTTCCTTATTTTTCCGTCTGCTCTCCTCATTTAATACGGAGGCTGCAACATCGTCGAAAACTAGACTCTCCACTGGATTGTTGTTCGTCAGGTTGATGATGAGTTGATCATACGAATCTGGTAGACTTTGAAGTAGAAGCTCTGCACGTTCATTTTCCTCTATATTATGACCCAACGTTGTGAGTTGTGAAAATAGAGTCTTCAATGTGTTGATGTGGTCGGTCACCATTGTAGATTCCGCCATTCGAAGAGTATAGAGTTTCCTCTTCAAGAAGATTTTATTGTGTAGTGACTTGGCCTCGTACAATTTTGTGAGAGTATCCCATATTTCCTTCGCCGTATTTTTCTCTGCCACACTGGATAATACTCCATCCGCAAGTGCCAAGTGTAGATCAGAAATGGCATTGCCGTCTACCTCGTTCCACTTGTCATCAGTTATCTCCATGGGCCTTTCTTCAATTGCTGCCAAGCAATTATTTTTCCTCAATACAGCTTTCATCTTCATTTTCCACAACGAAAAATTATTTCCATTAAATTTCTCAATTTCATACTTTGCCGCCATTTTATTGATAAATACTGTACACAAGCTAGTGTACCACCTTGAATAGTTGTGAGTATGTGTGAGAATGCACACCAGGAAAGTTCCCAGGAAAGACTGGAGGGGTCACAATGGTCCCACTTAAAACCCAGACTCCTTAAGCTCTTATCGCCTTTGTGACAGAACTTTCCTAGACATGTACAGAATCACACAGTTGCTTTACTCACACCACTATTCCCTGCTTTGCACCGCAAAATTCTTGGATCGCTTCCACCGTTTCACGTGAATAGTACCGTATACATGAATAGTACCGTACACCGTATACGTGAATAGTGTCGTACTCCGTATACGTGAATAGTGTCGTACTCCGTATACGTGAATAGTATCGTATACCGTATACGTGAATAGTGCCGTACACCGTATACGTGAATACGTGAACAATTCCTGACTCCAAAAATACAACCAATAGCTCTGATACCACTTGTTAGGAAATTGGTGGGTGAAGCAGACACGCAGCTAAAGTAAAATTGTAAGAAAATAAAGAACAAGCACAAAAGAATGGACACCAGAAATTACGTGGTTCGGCTTTTAGCCTACGTCCACGGGCGAAAACAGAAGGAAATATTTTACTAGTGAAATAAGGATTACAAGTATTGTAATATTTTGGCTCACAACCCAAAACCCCAATACACCCAATCTCTCACTCACTAGACTCTCTGCTCTGCAAGAATTATTTCTCACAACTCTCGACTCTCTCTAAATTACTCTCTGAATAATGGAATTGGATGCTCAATGAAATGGGAAGCTCTCCCTTTTATAGCCAAAAAATGGCTATTAAATTAATAATAATTTTTCCTTGTCAAAACCGTGTTCTTCATTTTCTTCTTTAAACTGCTTCTTTTTCCATTTCCTTTTTCAAGCATTTCGGCCAGCCCATTTTTTCTTCTTCAAACCTTCTAGATGCTGCAGCTTCTTCAAACCTTCTAGATGCTGCAGCCAATAATTTTGACAAGAATCATGACAAGTTCTCTACAAATAAAAAAATACGTACGAAGATAAAAAATATAACACCTTCAATGCACACACATATATAAAAACAGCTAGGGGTTTAAATTATAATTTAACTGAAAATTCTGAAACTTCTTTGAAATCAATTGATCAAATGAGGCGCACCCCTAGAGTCTATGCCTATGTGTCTAGAAGTAATGATATCTAAGAGAGAATTAAAACGATAATGTTAGTGGTGGGAGATGTGTAGGAACGCAACTTTTTGATGGGGAGTGCTTGTCTCTTCCATTCTCATGCCATCAACAATAAAAAAGACTTGACACCAAGCGCTGTCCTGCAAAATCGCTGGCTGGTGGCTGCCTTTGCCCCGATTTAATTTTACTAAACTCTAATATCTCTTTCTTTCTCTTTGTCATGTGCAAGCCCTCGTGCTTTGATTCCTGAATTAGACATACTCGTAAGATAATTTGAGTTAAATAATAAAATTAATAAATATCAAGCACAACAGTAAAGTCACGAGGCAGGCATTATGCGTGGACCGACGCTGTATGTATGTATGCGTGTATAAAAAGATCATCAAGTAAAACCAAATCCTCTTCTTCACGACATCACGTGATGTCTCATATTTCATTTTTTTTCTTCAAATCAAAAGCATTAATGGGGGATTCTTACATAATGAAGTAAAATAAATGGTACCTGATTCGGTGGGTACCAAATAAATCTTGAATTTTATCATTGCATTTGCATTTTGATATGTTATTCGCAAATGGGCATGATTTATAACAACTAATAATGTAAGATTCCATAGTACAATTGTACAGATGCACATAGTGTCAAAGGTCTCACCATCGTGTAATGAGTGGGG
The DNA here is from genome assembly GCF_000493195.1 of Citrus x clementina. Classification (NCBI taxonomy): domain Eukaryota; kingdom Viridiplantae; phylum Streptophyta; class Magnoliopsida; order Sapindales; family Rutaceae; genus Citrus; species Citrus x clementina. The sequence continues at coordinate 3,377,958 of NW_006262339.1, read as the reverse complement.
ATATTGAGCAGGCTAACATATTGTCGAGCCGATAATAATATATTTAATTTGGTTTAGATCTGAATCTGAATAAGCATTAAGGTTCTGTTTTGGATATGAATATTTGAGATCCATGTATGCTCCTATCCAATACTGTTGAATGAGGGCTGCTGCTGCCAGGCGCCAGGCGCCAAGTTCCTCTTTTTGGTATTTTATTCCTTTGTAAAAAAATTTGCAGATTTTTATTTCTGTTTTTAAAAGGGTGGTTTTGGACTTTAAACCAATGCCAGTATGCTCTTTTAATTATATCTAATAATGCCCTGCCAAGGCGAGTAAGCGTTTGGGTCAAATTTCTGGATCCCAATTTTTGAACTTGATCCTATTAATTATAATTAACTAAACAGACTCACCCAAATCCTGTCAAGACAAAGTCCCTTTAGATTCCTTATTGCTAATTGGGCAAACAAGGTGCAACTAGCAACATCAATACAGTGCCATTAAGCAAATAATTTAGAGCAATTCCTTTTTGTTTCTTATGTAAAATCCAAGAGAAAATGCAAGAAAAATTTTGTGCTACAAGGCCACATCCACATATGTAAAAGAGATAAAAAGGTGGATACTAAAAAAAAAATACAGACAAAAGTCCCTTAACCCGCTCAGTCACTCATCTCAACTCTCTCTCTCTCTCCCCTCGTTCAAATTAAAAAAAACAGTTATTTGCTCTTTCCCCCCACCACTCCGTAAACAACTGTTAAAAAAGTTAAAAACACCCCCATCTAATAATATTCCATTTCTCCCTGCACAAACATCATGGCCAAGCTGTTTCTTGGATCCGGAGTTTCTGGGTTTCTTTCATATTAATTAGTAAATTTTATGCACAAATAAAAAGAAAAAAGAGAGACATAGCCCTCAAGACATGATTTGGTTTCTATTTCTCCAATTGTTATTGTACCTCCTCCCTAGACTCGTACCCTCCCATCGTGTTGGTGTTGTGTTGTTCCTCTCATTGGGGTTTGTAGCACCAGCATAATAGCTGTAATGCCTGTATATTATCCATGGACCCTCTATTCTCTAATCCTTTCCTTCGTCGTCGTAATTATAATCCTCTTCCCTCATACACCTTACGCAGTTAACCGACAAGGTGAAGCTCTTCTTTCATGGAAGAGAAACTGGAAAGGATCGGATGACGGGTTAAGTAATTGGAGTCCTAGTGATGAGACTCCATGTAAATGGTTCGGTGTGTCCTGCAACTTGAACAATCAAGTAGTGGGATTGGACTTGAGGTATGTTGATTTGCTAGGACATGTCCCCACTAATTTCACCTCATTATTGTCCTTAAACAGGCTGGTTCTATCAGGAACCAACCTCACCGGCTCTATCCCAAAAGAGATTGCCTCGCTCAACCAATTGAACTACCTCGACTTGAGTGAAAATTCCCTAACCGGTGAAATCCCAAGAGAGCTTTGCAGCTTGCTCAGGCTTGAACAACTCCGTCTCAACTCCAATCAGCTCGAGGGCGCCATCCCAATCCAAATTGGGAACCTCTCCAGCTTGACACAGCTATTTTTGTACGACAATCAACTCACCGATGCAATTCCTGCAACGATAGGGAAGCTCAAGAATCTTGAAGCAATCAGAGCTGGCGGCAACAAGAACCTTGGGGGCTCCTTGCCTCACGAAATTGGTAACTGCACCAATTTGGTCATGATTGGCTTAGCAGAAACAAGCATTTCAGGCTTCCTTCCGCCAACCCTCGGCCTATTGAAAAGGCTCCAAACTATTGCCATCTACACAGCTCTCCTATCCGGCCAAATCCCTCCGGAACTCGGAGATTGCACCGAGCTTCAATACATTTACCTTTACGAAAATGCCCTCACCGGATCAATACCAAGCAAATTGGGCAACCTCAAGAATCTTGTTAACTTATTTCTCTGGCAGAACAACCTCGTTGGGATCATTCCTCCGGAGCTTGGCAACTGCAGTCAACTATCAATCATTGACATATCGATGAACTCATTGACCGGCAGCATTCCTCAAACACTTGGCAATCTCACTTCACTGCAAGAGCTCCAGCTCAGCGTCAATCAAATCTCGGGCGAAATTCCGGCTCAAATCGGAAATTGTCAGAGACTTGCTCAAATTGAGCTCGATAACAACCAGATCACGGGAGCCATTCCTTCCGAATTTGGTAACTTGTCAAATCTAACTCTACTCTTTGTTTGGCACAACAGGTTGGAAGGGGAGATCCCACCCTCCATCTCCAACTGTCAGAATCTGGAAGCCGTTGATTTATCTCAAAACGGCTTAACGGGTCCCATCCCTAGAGGAATCTTCCAGCTCAAGAAACTCAACAAACTGTTGCTTCTCTCCAACAATCTCTCCGGCGTTATCCCGCCAGAAATGGGCAACTGCTCGTCTTTGATTCGTTTTCGAGCGAATAGCAACAAGTTGACCGGATTCATTCCTCCAGAGATCGGGAATTTGAAGAATTTGAATTTCTTAGATCTCGGGTCAAACCGGTTGACCGGGAGCATACCGGACGAAATAACCGGGTGCCGAAATTTGACTTTTCTTGACGTGCATTCCAATTCGATTGCTGGAAACTTGCCAGCAGGTCTACATCAGCTGGTTAGATTGCAATTCGCTGATTTATCGGATAATTCGGTTGGAGGGATGTTAAGCCCCGATCTCGGATCGCTAAGTTCGCTCACAAAACTCGTGCTTAATAAGAATCGATTTGCCGGTTCCATCCCGAGTCAACTCGGTTCATGTGTGAAGCTACAGTTACTCGACTTGAGCAGCAACCAGCTCTCAGGGAATATCCCGGCGAGTTTGGGGAAGATCCCCGCGCTTGCAATTGCTCTCAATCTGAGCTGGAACCAGATTTCCGGGGAGCTACCGGCGGAACTAACGGGTTTGAACAAGCTTGGGATCTTAGACTTGTCGCATAATGAACTATCCGGCGACCTGGATTTTCTAGCGGAGTTGCAAAATCTCGTGGTGCTCAATGTCTCGCACAACAACTTCTCGGGGCGGGTGCCCGACACGCCTTTCTTCGCCAAGCTGCCTCTCAGCGTCCTCTCTGGAAACCCTTCCCTCTGCTTTTCTGGAAATCAGTGCGCTGATTCCACTTACAAAAAGGACGGAGCGTCTAGGCACGCGGGGGCAGCACGCGTGGCCATGGTGGTTTTACTTAGCGCCGCGTGCGCGCTCCTCCTGGCGGCTCTCTACATTATCCTCGGACCCAGAATACGGGGCCTCAGCGGGTCCCATCACAACGAAGGTGATGAAGACGTGGAGATGGGACCACCTTGGGAGCTAACACTGTACAACAAGCTTGACTTGTCAATTGGTGACGCGACAAGAAGCCTGACAGCTGGCAACATCATTGGCCAAGGTCGATCCGGTATCGTTTACAAAGTAACTCTGCCTTCGGGATTGACCGTCGCGGTCAAAAGGTTCCGCGCGTCCGACAAAATATCAACCGGAGCATTTTCGTCCGAGATCGCCACGTTGTCAAGGATTCGTCATCGAAATATCGTTAGGTTATTAGGTTGGGGTGCGAACCGGAAAACAAAGCTCTTATTCTACGATTACATGCCGAACGGCACACTGGGCATGCTATTACACGACGGGGAGTGCGCAGGATTACTGGAGTGGGACACACGGTTCAAGATAGCGTTGGGCGTGGCCGAGGGCCTAAGTTACTTGCATCATGACTGTGTACCGGCTATCTTGCATCGGGATGTGAAGTCCCACAATATCTTGTTAGGGGAACGGTACGAGTCTTGTCTGGCCGACTTTGGATTAGCAAGATTAGTGGAAGATGATAGCGGTGGTTCATTTTCGGCTAACCCGCAATTTGCTGGGTCCTATGGCTACATTGCCCCCGGTGAGTTTTATTTATTTATTTATGATTATCAATTGTGTTTTCTTTAAACGAAACGATTTAGTTGGCAATGTCCTCAAGCTACAGTGAGCGACAATATTGATAACGGCAATAACAGCGTAAGTTATATATGTTAACAAATAAGGTTACTGGTTAAGACTATGATGTGAGATTTTAGGAGAATAAAGTTTTCGAATTTGTTGTTATTAGGTGTTACGGAAATGATTGTTAGGTGTTAGGTCAATTATCTCTAATTCTAGCTGAATATGCTGGAAATAACAGGAGGACACGAGACGATGTGACACAAGAGTAATCATGTTATGTGTATCCGGAAAGAGGTCAATAATAACAATAAAGTTGCTCACAACTTTATGATGTGAGTGTGACAGGATATGAAATGAAAATGTACGGCTGAATGTTACAAGTAAATATTGCTAATGTGAAAACTAGATGTATGTTTAACACAGTTCAAATGATTCTTCATGCACAGAATATGCCAATTTGACGAAAATCAGCGAAAAGAGCGACGTGTACAGCTACGGAGTGGTGCTTCTAGAGATAATAACTGGGAAAAAACCAGTGGACGCATCGTTTCCAGATGGGCAGCACGTAATACAGTGGGTCAGAGATCATCTAAAGAGCAAAAAGGACCCAGTTGAAGTACTTGATCCGAAGCTGCAAGGCCATCCGGACACACAAATACAAGAAATGTTACAAGCACTAGGGATCTCGCTACTGTGCACGAGCAATCGTGCGGAAGATCGCCCGACAATGAAAGATGTGGCCGCACTATTGAGGGAAATTCGACAAGAACCCGCCAGCGGAAGCGAGGCCCACAAGCCAACGGCTGCCAAAAGCACTGACACCGCATCGTATTCATCGTCGTCGGTGACCCCAGCTCAACTGTTACTCCTCCAAGGCCAAGGGTCTTCGCATTGCTCACTTGCTTATTCATCTTCCTCTGGTAGTTATATCTCAAGGAATCAGTGACGATGTGAATGTGATGGAAATTATATTATTCCAAATATCGCCCGTTAGGAGCAGGTTGATAAAATAATTAAAAAGGGTAGTCGAGTCGGGGGAGGTATTGTAAAAAATGTAGCAATGTTTTGGGTACGTGGCTTCATTAATTACTAGATGCATGGCAACATGCCAACAGCAATGTATAGCAACTTTGAGTTAATTGGTGCTAGTGAATGAGACCATTTCTTGAATATATGCTCAACTTATTGTTAATTATTACTTCTTAATTATATTTCCAACAAAAATACAATAATATTTTCGACTACTTGTTGTTTTTCGCTTGAATCACAAGCAATGGACAGGAAAATACAATAACGATTCAGTTAATTAAAAAGAAGAGAAATTAACAAGTTTTGCAGGGTGAAAAGGGCGTTTTCGAGGATGATTTGTTTCTCTCGCCTCTGGGGATGTGAAAGGGATGAAGAAAAAGAAAGGAATGCATGTGTGTGTGGCTGTGGGATTAATGATTGGGGCTTGACAATATGACGTCTCCATCTCCATCATTTTATTTATATCGCATTATATTTATTATTATTGAATGTATCGCCATCGATTTATTTATTACGTATATTGGTGTTTCTAGCTAGGCCCCTACCACGTGAAAGAGAGAGACATATAATAATAATAATAATAATACAACGTACAAGAATCAAACAAAATTATGCTCATATATGAAATGCTAAAAAACAAAGCTCCTTCCAACAACTAGAACCAAAACCAATAATGGTCCCTTCCATTTCTCAGGTCTCAAACAAATGGATGGACGATGCATGTGTGTGCTGGTTGCTTTAATACTTTTCTTTTCGTAAGTTTAAACTCTTCAAGTTAATGTCTTTTTTTTTTTTTTTTATTTAGTTTGTTTCTAATTAATTTTCGTTTTTTATGGTATAAAATTTTCATATGACTTAGTTTCGGGTCATACTAGTTACATTTCAAATTGGAATGTTAATGTCTGGTGCCGACTGTACAAGATACATGAGTAATGAAGTGGTTCAGTTGACGCAAAACAGGAAATTTTGTTAATAAAGAAGTACACGGTTTCTATTAATTTGAGTGATGCTTCTTGTTGATTCCGCGCGTCTAGAAAAATAAATTCATAAAAAGACAAAGAATAACAAACGGATTCACTTTCAACCAAGCATTCCTAAAATATCATAATAATAACACATACAGCATTAGAAGATCACAGTAAGTTTTTTCGTCTCTCAATTCTTTCATCGTATTTTCCATTTATATTCCGTATTTCAGACATGCGACGACCGTCACGAGAACACGGGCTCATTCATCATGACGGTAGGAGCAAGTTAGTAACATGAACTATGAGAATGCTATAATCACTTCTAGGAGGCGAAACACCTAACACATTAATAGTCTGGTTGGTATTAAGATTCTAAATTTGAAATAGGAAAATTTCAACACCCATTGATACATTATGTTAAGTTAATACTATGAAATTTCACATAACAAAAAGCATGAAACTGAGTCAACACGAAAGTAGTATACACTAGTGTTCCTAGGCAATAATTAATTAATAATTAATATTCCCATGGCACTAGATGTTCCATTTACTGCAGTGTCTTCAACTTTCGTCGGTTTTAGTTCAGTTGTATAGATCATCATCATCAGCAGCAGCGGCAGAAGAGAATGGATCTGCAGCCCCAGCGGCGGCACTCTCGGTACGATCTGCAAACCGGAATTCGGACCCAAACCCACGAGATTGTTGCAAGGTCTGTGCAAAGAGCTGGTATTTCCGGATGTCTGCATCACTGACACTCCGGCGGGCATATTTCATTGATTCCTCAAAGTGTACTGCCTTAATCTCATCGACATCATCGACCTCATCTTCTTCCATTGCTTCAGGGTTCTCCATCTTCCTCCTCTCCCTCTCAATATCCTGTAATCCCCAAAGATTTTATTGAAGAATGAAATATTGACTACAAATTGTGGAACAAAGATTGGTAGCTACTATAAAAGTGCAATTCCAAAGTCAGCCAGAAAATCCCTCTCACCTTTTCAATATTTTCTCGAATTGCATATTTGCAGGCACGCTGACATACTTCAGTGATATCGGCACCACTGAAACCATGAGTATAACGTGCAAGAGCTGATAGGTCAACATCGGGAGAGATGGGTGACTTCCGTAAACAAGCTTTAAATATCTGAAGACGGGAAGCCTCATCTGGCAGGGGTATATAAATCAATTGGTCCAAACGCCCAGGCCTCAACAACGCTGGATCGATGATGTCAGGCCGGTTGGTGGCGCCTATGATGAAAACTGTTTTTTTGGCATTCATCCCATCCATTTCAGTTAGAAGTTGATTCAGTACTCTATCCGCAGCACCGCCAGCATCTCCAGTAGAACTGCCACGCTGAAGTTTGGAAGGAATAGAGTAAAGCAAACTATAATACCATTCAGCAAAATGCAGTAAAAGTAAACCGGTGACTAGTGAGTTGTTAGACCAATGAAAACTTGTGTTAAGCGCAAATATAAAGAGGCAGGGGCAATTTAGTAATTTTAGAGGCAGGGACAGTTTAGTAATTTTATTATTAATTAGGGTTCAGGTATAAATAAGAGATTAAGGGGTTGTTTAGGATTTATGTTGAGTTTTATCTAGTGTTAGGAACAATTAGGAGTTTTGGGAGAGATTGACCTACCTCTTCAATTGTAAGTCAGGATTGTTCTTTCTTCTGATTTAATCAATAAAAATCAGCCCTAATTTAACCCTAAGTCCTATCACGAGTTCTCTGTTTTTGAGTTTGCATAGATATGTAAACAGGCTGTTTCCAAAGATAACATTCAGAATGTACACAATTTTAGAAATTTTAAAGATAAGTACCTGAGTAGCAATAGAATCAAGTTCATCAAAGAATAGCACACATGGAGCTGACTGTCGTGCCTTGTCAAAGATTTCCCTTACATTTGCCTCACTCTCTCCAAACCACATTGTCAGCAGCTCAGGTCCTTTGACGCTTATGAAGTTTGCTTGACACTCGTTAGCAATAGCTTTTGCAAGAAGGGTTTTGCCGCAGCCAGGAGGTCCATAGAAGAGAACACCTTTAGAAGGTGACATGCCAAATTTCTCGAACTTTTCAGGATGCTCCACTGGGTATTGAACAGTCTATATGTCATTTGATTTCAGAAATTAGTCCACATATGGTAAAACAGGTTACCTGAAAGAGAAAAATTAAGGGAAAGCAGAAATTCAAGTCACAAACCTCTTGAAGCTCTCTCTTAACATTATCCAACCCACCAATATCCTCCCATGAGACATTAGGAACCTCCACAACCTAACAATCAAGAATATGCATTTATTATCATCGGGAATTATCAAAGGAACAATCAAGGGAAAATTGATAAAAACATGTATAAACCAATCACTGATACCACAACATATAACTTGATATTGTAGAATTGCATGCATGCGCAAATTTGATGCAAGTAAAAAACTTCCAAAATGATTGATTACTAAACCAGACTTTTCTATTTCTCTTTGGAGAAATAAAAATGTCAATGACCCCCAAACAGCAACAATTTACCCTAAGCAACTAATTTAGGACACAAAAAAAAATAAAACACTCACAGTTTCACGTAAGGCCGAAGGATTTGATGTCCCCAATGCAGTTTGGAAGTGCTCATTTGTTACAGCCATTGAATTCAACACCTCGGCGTCAATAGTCTCATCCTCTAAGTCGATGACATCCATTTTCTCCCTAATACACTGAAGGGCAGCCTCTGTACAGAGAGCAGCAAGATCTGAACCAACATAACCGTGGGTATCTTTTGCAACTCTTTCAAGATCAACCTGAAAAATTGAATCAATCAAGCATGAGCAATATTAGATCAAATAAGTGAGTTATTCATAGGGCCTTTTTTTTTAAAAAAAAAAAAAGAAGGCGGAGTTAGTGTCTCACATCTTCAGCAAGTTTCATGTTTTTTGTGTGGATCCTAAGAATTTCCAATCTTCCAACTTCATCGGGTACACCTATGTCAATCTCACGATCAAATCTTCCAAATCTCCTAAGAGCAGGGTCAATGCTATTCGGCCTATTAGTAGCTCCCATAACAATCACATGGGCCCGGGACTTGAGGCCATCCATCAAAGTTAGAAGTTGGGATACTATACGCCTCTCCACTTCACCATGTGTCTTCTCCCTCTTTGGAGCAATGGAATCTAATTCATCGATAAATATTATAGATGGTGCATTCTTTTCAGCTTCTTCAAATGCCTTCCTTAAATTGCTTTCACTTTCACCAGCTAACTTTGACATTATTTCAGGGCCATTAATCAAAAAGAAAAAGGCACCTGTCTCATTAGCAACAGCCCTTGCAATCAGGGTTTTTCCAGACCCAGGTGGCCCATAAAGCAAGATACCTTTTGGGGGCTTCACACCAATTGATTTGAAAAGCTGAGGGTGTCTAAGAGGAAGTTCTACAAGCTCACGGATTTGAGCCATTTGCTTTCTAACACCACCAACATCATCATAGCCTACTTCATTTAATCTCTCCTCATCCTCACGTTTGACAGGTTCGCCCTCACAGAAGATCTCAGTATCCGGTGCAACAACACAATATTCACCAGGGTCCGTCTCAATTACTTTAAATTCAACACTTCTCATTCCACCCCTGACTAGAAAAAGGTCGCCTTTCCTAACTGGCCGGTAAGATTCCATGAAATAAGCTGTTGAAATAGTAGAAAACCCCATTAAACAATAGAACTTAATAAAAACAGGACAAAAGGAGACATTCAACTATGGTAATTCTTGTTTTAAAATAAACAAAACATACTTACGCTTCAAATATGCATCAAATAAGTTTCCAGTTACACCCTCGATCGTATCATCAATGGGAAGGATGTGAACACGCCTTCCATATTTCACATCGGGGCATGGATGAACAGATACTACATCTCCAAGACGAACTCTAAGATTAGATCGTACAACTTTGTTCACTCTGACTTTCGACTCTTCACATAGTTCATCACTAAGAACAACACAAACTGTGTCTTTTCGCTTCTTCCCCTGAATAACAAAATGATACTCCATAAATAATGCTCAGAAGAAAATACAACTTTTAGCAGGCCAAATGGGAGGGTAAAGTCACCTTTACTAAGACAGTGTCACCTCGGAAAAACTGAAGTTTTTCCATAGTGTTAGGATGCATGGTGATAACAGAATTATCATCATTGATTGCTTCATCAACGACAAGACGGTTGGGAGACTTCTTGCGGTCCAGAATAGCAGTTGAATAATCTTTCTTACTACTTTTCCTGTTGGAGTGATTCATATAATAAGAACAAAACCCTAACAATACCCAACATATTCACATATTAGGTTTCAAAAGGAAAAAGTTTAAGGCTTTTCCAATAATTGAATGCTAAATCTGATTATATTATCGGTTTGCCCAATAATGATTGTCAAAATGAAAAACCCTAAAATTTTCACAGCTTCAAAACTTTTAACTTCCCTAAAGCCTAAAGCCAAGAACCGAAAACAGAGTGAACAGCAAAAACTGCAAAATTTAACATCTTAGGAAACACCGAGTAGTTCATAAAATCAGAACTTTCCACAAAGAAACAAAATTCAACTAAATTACACATAATAAACATAACACTATAACACTAGACAAATTTAAAGGACAAATAGCCATTAAAGTTGACGCAAAATCCATACAGCAAATCGAAGCATAAAGCCACTGATTTTATTTTTTTTTTAAGTTTAGGTTGGTAGAAACAAAGGGTTTAAAAGCACGTACGGGTCAGAGGAAGAAGCTGGTCGAGGCGCAGATGAGCTAGGATCAGCCATTTATTGGGATTTTGAATTTCTTCAGCAAATTGTCCCTGTTTTGATTTCGGGTTCCAAATCCAATGCTAAGAACTTTGTGAGCTAGAGATAGATCGATTGCACAAATATATATATATATATATAGATTCTATCTATTATAGAGAGAGCTAAGTGAAGAGGCAGTCTCTGTTTGGTATATGGAAACTGTACGAGGAAAAAAAAACAAGGCCCTGTCTGGCTTGATCAGTTTGAAAAAGAGTGGGACACGAGTTCGTTTCCGTTTGGTCGTTTCAAATTTACGTGGTGTTGTTCAAATGACTTCGCGCCACCTGGTCGTGCATCCAATTAAATTACCCAAGATGGCTCATTTAAACGACAAGTCGGTTTACGAAATTCTGGCCCAAATGAACGACAAGTCGGTCTGAACCAAACTGCAGAACTGAAATCTTACAAAGCAAGCACAAAAACCCCTTGTTCATTCTGTGCCCTGAGCTAACCCCAAAACAGAAAATAATAATAATAAAAAAGAATATGGGCATCAGAATTGGAGGGGGACAAATTGAGAAGTTGAATTGGAAAGAGTTGAGTTATAGTGAGTTTGTGGAGAAATACATGGCAAAAAATCAGCCGGTTGTGTTAACCGGTTTGATGGATGATTGGAGAGCTTGCAAAGACTGGGTCACTGAGAATGGACAACCAAACCTTCAATTCTTTTCTACCCATTTTGGTAAATCCAAAGTTCAGGTACTTACTTTGTTAATTGCTCAAGTTCTATGTATGTAACTGCTTCTTTTTTTTTTTGGTTGGAAAAAAAAGCTTGTTCTTGGATTCTATTCATTTGTTGTTAAAATTCAATCTTCCTTTCCTTTGCCTGTAATTCGGTCCAATCATGGTTCAACAGTTGTGTTATTAAACTCTCTTTCCCTTCCTCTTTGTTTCCCCTTATTTGTTTGAGGCTTTGATTTGAGTGCTAACTGAGTTCGGAGTGCGCAAAAAAGCTTTGTGCTTTGGAATTAAATTTACACATTATTCTATTTGTTGCTATGTTCCTGAGCTAAAATTGGACAAACTACTCTTTGTTTTTAATGTTCGTGTTAGTGTTTTCTGAATTTTTTGCACTTATAGGTTGCGGATTGTGGCATCAGAGAATTCACTGACCAGAAGAGAGTAGAAATGTCTCTTTCAGAGTTTGTTAAGAACTGGCTTGAGAACTCTATTATGGAGAATAGCAATGCTTCCACCAATGAGGCTAATGACAAGTCCGTGCTTTATCTGAAAGACTGGCATTTTGCGAAGGTATGAGTTATGGTTATTTTGATACTGTCCACTTTACCCCATTGTGGTGCATATCAACTTAGAGGCACTCGCCTAGCTTTAATTCATTTTATCTTGGTGTATATTCAAACATGTCTGGGCAGTGGTCTCACTACTTCTTTTATCCTCTTTATTCTAATTGTCAGGAATACCCGGAATATGTAGCATACAGAACCCCGCTGATTTTTTGTGATGATTGGCTCAATATGTATCTGGACCATTATCGTTTGCATAAGGATCCTGAGTCTTATCAAAAGGATAATGATATGTGTTGTTCTGACTATCGTTTTGTTTATATGGGAGCCAAAGGTTTGAGCATGGATATCCTGAATCTTTCTTTGTTGCTTTTTGGACTTGTTAGCTATAGATATGTTGTATTTGTGTTTGCTTGCAACATAGATACTTAGTTTCCCTTATGATTGGTTGCGTGCTTACCTTATGGACAAGTACCAAAGTTTATTGTCCATTTATTTATTTTTTCTGCAGGATCCTGGACTCCTCTTCATGCTGATGTTTTCAGATCATATAGTTGGTCAGCAAATGTGTGCGGGAAGAAAAAATGGCTTTTTCTATCTCCTTCTCAATGTCATCTTGTATTTGACAGGCAAGACTAGGACTCATTGGGATATTGAATAAATACATAGACCTCAAGTTGGGAGTTTTAATTTGCAAATGGCACATCTTCGCAATATTTCATAAATTTCATTTTCTTAGATGATATTTCTTACTCATTGTGTGCATATTATGTTATAATCGTGTACCTTTTGCATTTTGTATGTCTTAAGCCTTGTTGTCTAACTTGCCTGTATTATTTGATTCAGAAACTTAAAAGGCTGTGTCTACAATATCTTTGATGATGTAAGTGAAACTGACTTTCCTGGTTTCAAGAAGGTGAGTGACAATTTTTTATTTTCAACTTATAAATGTAGCTTCTCATTACAATACAATTGGTTTTATCAGTTCATGTGGTCATGTAATTGATGCAGACTCTCTGGTTGGAATGCACTCAAGAACAAAACGAGATCATATTTGTGCCCAGTGGGTGGTACCATCAAGTTCATAATCTGGTATTCCTCATTTGTTTGCTGTTCTTCGGGGGTAAATTACAAATATAGCTTCTTCTTGGGATTTCTCAGTTTTTACTAAGATAAAGAAAGCATGGAGCTGCTTTTGAAAAGTCCCCAATGGATTTGTTGAACATATAATTACTAGTTCTACTGTTAAAATAAAATTGAGGAAAAAAAAGAAAAAAGAAAGGCTTTGATATTTAGCCAACCCTCTGTGGTTTGTCAACTTTTATCTTATACTTAGGCTCAGATTTTTTGGCAGGAAACTGCAGAATACTAAAATTTTATTTATTTATTTTGTGGTTAAATGTGCTTGCTCGGTGAATGGCTATATTTCCTCTTTAACCGAATTCATGATGCTTTCAGGAAGACACAATATCAATAAACCACAACTGGTTCAATGGCTATAACCTTTCTTGGGTGGTAAGAGCAATACTGCAGCTAAGCAGTTCATTAAGTAAAACTAGCCATTGAAAGAAAATAAAGGTGACAGCTAGTATTTTACATCACAAAATATTTTTGATTAATTTCCATCATTCTCTCAGTGGGATTTACTGTTGAGGGACTATAATGAGGCTAAGGAGTACATAGAGGACATAAGGGACATCTGTGATGATTTTGAAGGTCTCTGTCAACGTAATCTTGCAGCTAACACAGGTATGTCATCAAAATTAAATGGATATTCTCTAATCTCTATACAGTTTCCAGTGCAATTAAATATCCCTTTTTTTTCCCTCTGACAGATAAAATGTGCACTGATTGTATCTTTTCTTTCAGGAATGAACTTTTACGATTTTTTTTCCTTCTTATCACGCTTCTCTTTGGTCAATGTGGTCATACTTTTTCACCTACGCAGAGACTATGAGAATCAAATTTGGAGTTCATCCCCAGTAGCTCGACACTTGGCATTGAATCTTGTATCTATACAGAAGATTGCATTGAAAATGAAAAGTGTCAATGATTTGGCTGGAAGTTTTGGATTTTTCATGTATTTAAAGGAAACTTTGGATGATCCCGAATTTCTTAAATTGTGTATGGGTTTCTGCAGAACGTATGGAATGATACACGAGGAGGAGAAATGGACTTGTGAGATAAAGAAAGCATTGATGCTTGATTTCGAGGATTATGATTCTTTGATATCTTCTCCTGAAGATCTTGTTAAATTTATAGACTTTGCTGCGGGAAAATTTAGTGGCAATTTTAGTGAGGAAAACATTTTGCTTTCTAGATTGGAAGATGGCTGACTTCTTTCAATCAATTATGTTTCATCATTGTCCTTCTGACGCTTCTTTTCTGTTTGGGTGTTCACAAAAATAGATTACAATATACAGGAAAGGTTTAATCACAAACTGTGAGGTTTCTGATTCATAATTGAAGATGAAATTACAACAGCCCAGATGTAAGGAAGGAAGCCTGTGTCTTGTCATGGGTAAGCATCACAACCGTTGCTGTATCCATTTTTGACAGGCTATGCTACATTAATCATTTTTCATTACAACGTCCACATGTTCTATCAAATATTGTATTTCTTTGTTTGCAATTATGTTATGGATGTTTAATGTTTGTGATGTTATTGCTGCAGTTGTTTAGCCAGTCAACTTCAGAGTTTCACTTGAAGCAAAACGTGGAATCATACAGATAGTTTTCAGAATTTTTTTAATTTGGAAAAAGCTGTGAAATTTAAAAATTATCTAATATTGTTCTTCTAGGCTTCATCTTTCTCAATGGACCATTTGTTTTGGAACCCAAGAAAAAGCACTTGAATTACATGAGAGACCAACTTTTGGTTCTAGGTTTGCTTTATGGTTGCTTTGATTGATTAGTCAGTCCCCCAAAGTTTTGATTTCTTTGCTTTTTATGATGAAGCATCTCTTTATCCTTTCCAGTTCATGTCAGTTCAGACAGGTGACAGAATCATCATAATTTTCGCCAAACATTCTCTCGTTAACCATGTGTAATCTGTTCTGCGATATTCCCCTGGACTCTGTAAATAAGCACTTGGGCTTATTTTTCAAGCGCCATTTGAGTAAAATTATTCCTTAAAGAGAATCTTAAAAAGAGACTTCGCTTTTTATTTTAAGAGTCTCATCAGGGTTATAAAAGATTCTTCAATTGAAATTGTTCTTCTCTCCTATCGAATAATATTATATTATTTTTTATGTCACTAAAAAGAGAAAATTACTGTAAATATGTCATTAAAGAATCATTTGACAGAGAGCTTATATTTTTAATAATGTATTATATAAATAAATAAGTATTTTAAGAACAAAATTAGATTTATTTTTTTTTGTTTTGGGGGGGGTGGATATTCGGCACTTCCACTTTACTGGCTCTGTTTTTAATCAATACACAAAGATTAGGTAGTTTCTAAACTTGACTTTCTTGAGAAACAGACATCTGGCTTAATATGAAGAGCCGTCGAGTTTGGAATAGGACAATACAATGATTTAAAATATTTCCAAATTGAATGCTTCTTTAATACTTAATTCAAGTCCATGTTGGAATGCATGAGCTTGGATGGTGAAGAAAACCTGCTGCAGTTAATTGGCCTTGGGGTGTCTCCATTTTTACCCTATTTGGTTTAAAATACTGTTGTCTTAGTTACTGATTCAAATGTTATTTTAGTGACCACTGAGATTCATATGTTATTTTAGTGACCACTGAGATTCATCAATGTACTTAATATTTAATCTTTGAACGCTAAGTGCCAACTAGAGAGATATTATAATACTGAAGAGAAGGTTCATTTGGCTAAGTCTGCCAGATGGGCTGTTTAAAATTTTTCAGTTTTTGTTGGTCTCCACATGCAAATGCATAAAAAAATATCATTTGTATTGGGGTTGCCTTGCTGTGGAGAAAAAGATTTATGGAGCTGTATCTGAATGGTGAAAACAATAACCAATGCCATTTTGAAGATAGAAAACAAAAGATGAGAAGAGACAAAACCACACAACCCAGTGTTATTAACAATTAAGTATCCTCCCAATATTTACATTAAAACAACTCACAAAGCAGGGACGATTAACCTGTTAGGCCGGAAAAAAAAAAAAAAGGAGACAGGAAAAATGTAAATACCCAAAAAAATAAAAAATAGACAAAATAATAGCTGATTTTTACTCTATGGCAAGGCATTTACTCATGGACATCTGTTATTTCTACCAGGACCTCCATAATAGAAGTAAGTTCCCCAAACATTGTTTCTACCTTGTCTTATATCATAACAATTTGAATGATCAGCCAAGAGGTGAAGATTTGTTAGAGGAAGCAAGTTATTATCCCAGTCGACGACTTGCAAATTTCTGAAGTAGGCTGCTCTTCTGAATCCTTCTCCAGCAAAATGGCCACTGCCCATCTGTGTAAACGTGTGGAAACCTGATGATCTAGAGTTCACTATCTCTCCTCCAAATTGTACCATGCTTGCATGGCTTCTCAAATGACTGAACAAAAATGCAGGCCAATATCCGACTAACAGTCCTGATCCAAATTGTAACCACCAATGTCCATGCTTTGGATCCTGCCATAATGTGTTTGTACTTTAGTATTTTTACGTGCAAAAAGAAAAACGCTAAGTTGCTGATGGAGGACAAGGGTCTTGTTTCTCAATTCTCATTATTCCATTGACTGCCTAATGGCAAACATGATGAGTTTCTTTCTGTCCCTAATTGTCCTCTTAATCAAAGTACATAATGAGATGCCAAAATGATAAAGTGCAAGAGAAAATTAAGGAGGTCAGACGTGGGGACTATACTTTCTTTCTTTTTCTTTTTTACTGTTTACGCTCCCAAATCCAACTGGAGTCAAAGTAAAATACTTTATTGAAGAATAAAGAAAACAGAAGCCGATGCTCAATGAACCCTTTGACAAAGTAGAAGACTGAAAATGAAAGGAATCTTTCATTTTAATATTAAGCATGCGAAAGAATCAAGGAAAAAAAAATGTCAAACATAACTGTTAACCAATCCTTTTTTTTTAATCATTATTAAGACCTGCCTTGCAACGTAACAACTAGAAGTCAGACACAAAATTAAAATTGGATAATGGACACTGAAGACTTTTGTCAAAAGGAGCCAAATTATGAAGGTGACTAAGTAACAACAAAGACTACCTTAGTACTCAAGTAACTGAAAGAAATTTTTCCTGTAAAATACTAATCTCACCTTCCAAATCATTAAGCCAATATCGAATTGTCTGCCATTGTAAGAGGATCTTGGAGATATTGCAGCTCCAATCGCAATCTTGTTATTGGTTTGGACAAAGCCAGAGCAGAGTAGGTTGTAGCATCCGGTGGCTTGGTATGCATCAGTCTGAAAATTTATTAGTCAATGAGAACTTGTGGTTATGTATGTTTGCTTTTACTTGAAGGGAAGATAGAAGAGAACTGGATAAGACTTACTGTCCAATATGTGAAGAATCTTGGATAATTGTCTCCATATAACTCTGGGCTAACCTGCAGAAGTTTGAATAAAAAGTGTTTTACTTTATGATTGACATTGGCAAAAGCCTACTCAAATGAACAGAAGCTTGTTCCGACTATTGAAAAACATGCCTGCCAGCCGGCTTCAATGGTGTTCAAATCATGGCTAAATGAACCAGAAATGACCCATATTTGTGACAAGCTGAATTCATATCCATCAGTTACACGGGGCGTCCACACGTTGAGACTGGCCTTTGCACCATAATATTGTTCTCCATTTACAAACACAACTGCGTGCTGTAATACGAAGTAATATAATCAACTCAAAGCAAATTCTTTTTTCCAAGTTTTAGCAAATTTTCCTTATCGATGGAAAAAAGAATGAAGGGGAAATAATAGGACACAGGGCAACAAATTCTTGAGTAAATAAAAAGTAAAATATTTTCAAAATTAGTGCTAACCTCATGGCCACCGCCTGTTGAGTCTCTCCTTACATGTCTT
This sequence comes from Citrus x clementina, assembly GCF_000493195.1. NCBI lineage: Eukaryota > Viridiplantae > Streptophyta > Magnoliopsida > Sapindales > Rutaceae > Citrus > Citrus x clementina. The sequence goes on along the minus strand of NW_006262339.1, from coordinate 3,359,990 downwards.
CTTAATTTTCTTCCAAATCTTTTAATGGAACTTGCTCTCAAAATATCCTTCTCTGTTGTTCTTCTGATTGGAACAGTTCCTTCTGGGCATGATTCTCCCGAATCAGTCCACAGCTGAAGGCTTTCTGTCGCTGTCTCTTCCCTCTCATCGCCTTTTGGCCTAGCTGGTGGATCCTGTGAAAACGAAATCTTTTCTGAATAGTGAAGGAAAATGCTTCTTTTCATTTTTTTTTTCCTTTTGTCTCAGAGAGAATTTTAGTGGGAACAAACAGAAAATTACCAGAGGCTTCTGGCCTCTAAGCTCAGGATGGTCAAAAGCTGGTTGAAGATGAGATAGAACACAATCAACCACATCACCGTCAGGGCTCTACAGAATAAAACCACAAGAACCCAGATCACTAAACCAACAACAAAACAAGGAAAATAAAATCTTTAGCAAAAGAACACCAGCAAAGACAAAAGAGAAAAAAAAAAACCTGAATTGTCTTGACTGCAGGCTTGTTGATCTTCTTCAAATAAGCATTGACACTCTTAAGCTTTTGCATATGCTTACTCGGCCGGAAAGTTTGGTTCGCCGGTGTCCGGTGACCGGAATCTGACACAATGGGGATGGAGATGGACATAACAGGGCTAAGCGAAGAAACAACGAGGAGAAAAGAAACAAAAACAGGAAACACTGAAACAGAAGCAGCAGCCATTTTTGTGGAATGTTCCTGTGTTGTTTGTTTTGGCGGAAGGGTTTCTGTTTGTATGCATTGATGTTGTCTTCTTGTGTAGATACAAAACAACATGGCCGTGTTGGTGTCTACTTGCTAGCTTAACTTAATTCCTAACTTCTCTTCATGTACATACAAAATAGAAAGACAAGTATTCAAATGAAACCCAGTTGTTGTTTTGTTTCACTGCTGCCTCGCCATTTTCAACATATAAAGTTATAAACTCTCTCTCTCTCTCTCTCTATTGAAGAGATTCTGGCGTCTCGGTTTTGAGTTTTCTGACTCACAAGAAACAACGTCAGGCACGGGCTTATTAAAATAGACCATAATTTATATAGTCTGCTTGTACTTCTCTAAGTTTTACCCATAATGGGTTGTGGTCAAAACTCAGTTTTTTTTTTTTTTTTTTGGTTCCCAAATTTTCAGAATTTGTCTGTGCTTGTTTAACTGCGTTGGAAGAAAGATTGTTTTCTTTTCTTAATCCAAATTTTGGGAATGCCGAAACTGAGCGTTTTACTTTTGAGCTGGATTCAATTGGACCAATAACAGCTGATTTTCCGTTTGTGACTTTGATGAAAGATCAGATTACACTTTATCTTGCTATTTATTTTTGTCAAGCTAAGGAATTTATGGCATGTTCTTCAATTATCACATTTTTTGTTTGTTCAACGCAGTGGGTAATAAAGAGACCGGGGTTCTGTAAAATCTTTTAACGAAAGAAGAAAGATCTATCTCTGGGTGCTGTTGCCAGTTGCCACTATGAAGTGGACTACAAATAGTGCACATTTTGCACACTTGATGGTCCACATTAAATGATCATGTCAACCAATTCATTATGATGGCAAAAATTTACTTTTATTTGTGCCTAATTCTTTTGACTATTTGTATAAACTTAAATATTTCTTTTCCCCCCCAAAAGAAGGGGGGAGGGGGTCCGATTAATTATTTCCCAGAAGACCAGGTTAATTTAAGAACAAACTAGCTCAGCATGTGCCTCTCGAAACAATTGTTTATTAGCCATAACACAAATTCCTCCCATTAATTTCTCCTAATCACTCAATGATGATGACTAATAGCAAGTTAATGTTTTACTTTTTGAAATTGTACCAAAAGACAGGATTGAATTTGTCATAATTTTGCTCAACTAAATGATGCAGTAGGGGACCATGCATTAGCAATAGCACCCCTTTTGTAACTTGTCAATCAGACCGGGCTAGTAATGTACGGTGATGTAAAAATTAACGGTGTCTGATTCTGATGTAATGGTCAACCTGTCAAGGGACGTTTTCCCAGAAAATTCCAATACTATTTCTTCTCTTTCCGAATTTTTAAGAGAAACTGAAATAGCAGCAGCTGTTGGTTTGTAATTGATCCTAATAAATTCTCCGTATGGGCAGCCGATGGGTTTCTTCTTTATGTAGAAGAAATGACTATAAATTAAATTTATTAGCTACCAACAAAAATATATTAATTATAGAATACTAATAAAATTTGCAAATTCCTTAGAATTCTAAAAATATTACATTCACAGCATTCAAATGAATTAACATCCATGTCACATGATTTAGTGAATGCAGACCATTTAGTTTGCTTTCAAAGATCTTTGTATACTATCAGTATATTGACTATCTTTATTTTATAAATATACCCTATTAAATCATGTTACATAATTATCTTCTAAGAAAAGACGAAAAATACAATGGATAAAGTCATTAGCTTTTTTCTTTTAATACTGATTACATATCAGACTACTGATATTGCATCAGATATTTACAACTGTTATTACAATAGATAATTATACTAATATATACAATCAGACATATACTTAAGACTACAATATAGTTTCAATATATATTAAATTTTATAAAGTACTATAATATACACTAAATTCTACGAAATACTTGCCCAGACCAATAAACCTCATAAATAAGAGATGTTTATGTTTTATTCCCATTTCATAAAAAATAAAGACTACAAATTAACTTCACTCAACCATAATTAATTGAGGGAAGTTGAGTTAATGGGAGTTTGAACCACTGCTCTCACCCACTCGGTCAAAGGCGGAGTGGCCAGATAAAGTCACTAGTTAAAGTTGAGAATACTGAACTATATTTCCGACTTACACGACAAAACTAAGAGCTAACTAGAATAACTTATGATACTAGATAGGTTGAGTGAGTTAGTAAATACTTTTGACGTTAATGGGGGCATATTTGCAATTTCCTCTATACGATTAAAGCAAAAATATGTTATGAGAGTACCATCAACCTAGGTAGAATATTTTCAATCAGAAAAAAAAAAAAAATTTAAAAAAAGGAGGGTAGCAACGTCCAAAAATATGTATGTTGGCGTGGCTGGAATGTATACAGTCAATCCCCTCAATAGACACGACTAATGGGTAGTTTCTGAAAAGTTCATTATTACAATTGAATGTCATTGACACAAGGTAGTTGTGTCATATTCTCTGATTGTGCCTCACCATTAGCCTATTGTTTACAAGTAAACAAATATAATTATAGCATATTCTTTATGTTAGCAACACTATTACCTAGGAAATAAGCTAGCAATCGCAATAATACAAGATAAAGTAAATTATAGAGAAGGCATACAATAATAAACACTCTTAACTAATAATGCAGCTACAAATTAATTTTTTTTGTTTTATATAACCCAATTGTTCAGTTATAATTAAATGGGGTTATCAGTTATCATCCGTATGTGGGGGCACAAGAGGATGGGCCCTAAGCGTCGTTCTCTTTTCGGGGTTCTGGGTTATGGTGCTTGCCACTTCCAAGTTTCAAATGAAAGACTATTCTTTATTTCTCTCTTCTTTTCAGACACCATTACTGTTGAGGAATATTGGTCCACAAAAAGTTACTCTAATCATAAAACAACTGGCGATATTGATGATCATTAAGCAATTGCTTCATTGTAAAGCTGGCCTGAGAGGGAATAGATTCCATCCCCACAATCTATAAAGGAATTTTGCATTTAGATTTGAAAATATTTTTGAATATTAGTAACACGCATGCACCCATTTTCTTAAATCTTGTGTAAGCGATGCGTGTATATGCATAAAGTGGCTGCAATTTTGTGATTATTGTTGATGTGGGTACATCGCTTTTGATTCGTATAAGTGAAAAGGCTGCCATTGCCATGCTTTGTAACTGTAAAGATAAACAGCACCCAAAAGTCGAAGGTGTGGTGGGGAAGAAACGTAAAGGAACGGAAAAAAGAAGTGGGATTGAGACAATTGACACTCGCAGCAATGGAGGACTATGCTTTTATGAGTTATATTAGTGAAATTGCTACAAAAGCAAAGCAAGTGTTTTTGGTGCCCTATCTTCCTAGACTTGTAGTTAGAGCCGAAGGCATTACGGCTAGCCTGGCTACCTAGAAAAATTTCTTTGGGACCCAACATTTTTTTCAAAAATCTCTTATCAGCTTTAGTGATAGTAAGTAATCTTGATGCCAAAGCCTTTGTCCAAATGGTTGGGTTGCTGTCCTCACAAGCTCTCAAAAGTATTATGAAATCTAAACATTTATAAACTTTTCTTTCTTGCGAAATGCAAGTGCAGTATAAACATTTCTCTTTTGTGAGGGTTATTTCGTCTCGGTATGTACTTCATAAAATTTAATGTAATAATATAATGTATATCTGATTGTTTTGTGAGGATTATTTTGTCTGGGTATGTAATTCATAAAATTTAATGTAATAATGTAATGTATAGCTATTTGTAAATATTAAGTAATCTGGTGTGTCACCAGTATTAAAAAAAAAAAAGTAAGTAATCTTCATACTAATCTTTTAACACGATTTTTTATAATGTCTATAAAACTGATAATGTTCATCTTACTTCCCAACAAATATTTACAAACATAACTAAAAGAGATTCAAATTAGTCTCAATAAATGTTTATTAAAAGATTATTTTAATTGAGCTCGGGTTAAAATAAGTTCCTAATTTTGCCACTGCTTATAGCAGACCACACGAATGAAATTTTTGCTAAATATTTTAGATACTAGGATTGTAAAAATGATTATTAACAATCAAATGAAGAAATTAAAAGATTTTAACATTTACATCAGAGTACCTAGTAGATAGTTGATGCCTTAGTTAACTTGGGTGTTCATTGTGGTTATTTTACTTGATGGGACATATCGTTTTCCTTCATTTCAAGGATTCTCCAAAGATGTTAATAGATTTCATGTGTTATCATCGTTTCTCTTGACTTTGTTTATTGTTGTTCTTGGCTCTCCGTAAAGTTTTTCTCCCTGCTAATTTTTTTTTTTTAATTTTATGATTATTTAGAGGGTTGAGACTCATTACATCCCCTAATATATACTTTTTGATAATAATATAAATAAGCTTAACTTAGTGATCACGGATCAACTACAAGAAAGACCTACAACACTTTGTCTATTAATATGCCTCTACAGTCTACACATGCGTAGTCATATTGAAAAAAGCAATTTTGTGGCTGGGTTGATTAAGAGAAACTAAAAAGAAAATTGGAATCACCGAAGAAAAAGAAGAAAATTTTCAATCATGTTCCTTGGCTAATCAGTCCAAAAATTCCAAGTATATATTTAGTTCGCAAAGATATTGTTTTCCAACCCAATTTTGAATTGAAGGATTTATAATTGTTTTAACTGACTTGTCATCTAAAGGCATACATTATGCAGCCCCAAATGCAAAGAAAAATCATTTGAGTACAAGCATGCTAAACTTTCAAGAGGGTGTTATTTGCTTTCGTTTCAATGTTCTGAAACATCAGCAATGTGCCTGGCTAGAGAAAAGAATGCCACTGGGAGCCAGATACATATCAATATACCTATACTACTGATGCTTGCTTTATTGTATAATTTGTGGTTGAAGATGGTGATGGGTCATCTGATTTCGATGTGGCGACCATGTGAAGTCATCTTATATTGATATATAAATACCTTTTTTTAAAATAAAAAAAAAATTCATTATCTTTATGTATGGAAAGCTGAATATTGTAGCTTTTTAAAAGTGCCACTAAATTCAAGCCAGAACGCACTTCAAATTCTGAGTACCATTCATCACATAGCCTGGCCTCATCAACCATAGCAAAAGATTCAGATTTGATGAGACCAGCTAATTATATATTTTTCCCTTAATTTGTTATATACCGTGGCAGTGGAGTAAAAAAACTTCGGCTCGTGATGAAGTCACCCTCGTTATTTTTCAAAATTAAAGTAATGTGTATGTCGCTTTTGCATTAATTCGTTCGAAGTTCAGGGAAGCTTCTCGCCTCTTTACATAATTTGTGTGCATATGAAAGCCAAAGAAGCATCCCTTGTTCTTATTCTTCGCAATGGCCCCGTCGCCGTGGGTTAACAAATATACGTGCAATCCTAGGAATGTATGTATATTTCGTATGGTTTATCTAATTACCAAAAGCCCTTAGTTAATTTGTATGTCGCCTTTGCATTAATTCCTTCGAAGTTCAGGAAATTTCTTGCCTCTTACTTAATTTGTGCACATATGAAAGCCAAAGAAGCATCCCTTATTCTTATTCTTCTCAACAACCCGCAATTGTGGGCAAGTATTTATGCAGTCATAGAACTGTTTGTATATTTTGTGCGGTTTACCTAATAACTAAAAGTGTTTATTTAATCCTAAATGTTTGTTTTTAATTTTAATATCATTTTTAATTTAAATAGATATTTTAAGAATTAAATAAGTTATTTACCTTTGTTATTAAAATTTTAAATTTTGCACATTAGCGAGTAAATGTTATAGAGCCTTTTAAAAGAATTAAATTATCTAAAATTTCTTTCACAACCTTACTTCATTCCTTTAATAATATAACTTTAAAAATCTTATCTATTAAAGTAATTTTATAATATTTAATAAAAACTTTCATTGATAATTAAAAAAATTAAAATATTTAAAAAAAATTATATTTATAAAAACTCTGTAAGTACATGCTCACTCTATTTAAAAAATTATACCAATCACGGCCACTCATTCCATCCCAGAACAACAACGCTTCAAATTAGTAAAATTCAATGCCTGAAACTTCCCGAAAGTTACTCTTCTCCGGTTACAAGGTTCTATTTCGTGATCAAATTCTTAGCTTCTAACTTTTTCGGCATTAATGTTTTCAACCGACTGAAACTGTACTGGTACATATGCTGATGTGCAGAAGCAGAACAAGAAAATCAATGATACGTATTTACCAAAAGAACGATTGCTCTTGGTCCTCATACTGCAATGTCATCTGGATAAGATAAAATATATTACATTCAAAAGATCGATTCTCTTGCAAAAATTGGAATGATAAAAAGGATCACAATAGCAAGAATAGGAATTTGATTCTCTCAACATTAAATTTTCTTTCAGTTTGTTTTCTTGCAGAAGAAATCTGTAATTATGTTCATTTCTTCTTACACAAGCAAAGCATCTTATCTTTGAACTTTGTAGAAACCACAAAAAGAAGAAGGCATCTTCTTATCCTTACATATTGCATTTCACATTACTTTGAATAAAGGTCAATAAAAGCAGATAGCAAAGGATTAGGAAGCTAATTAAGTTGACTGAGTTAGTGCAAAACAGTACAACCCATTTTAGCTTCACTAACTAATTAAGCACAATGTCATCAACAACGAGGGGAAATGCAAGAGCAATGGGAGCGGCTTCTTGCAATGGAATTGTGCGCCGTATGGTAAGCCTACCTCGAAGCATTATAGGGGGGCTTTCAAGAGCAATGGGTCATGGTATTGATCTTGTTGGAATAGGAGGAAGAAGACATAATAACCAACATCAACCTTTAATGAACTTTCAATGGCCGCAACATCCACAAGAACCCTTAATTGTACCCGAAGAATGGGCATTTTTAACAAGTTTTGAGCAGCAATTTGGCTCAACACATCCGTTCTTTTATGCATGTCAGTTCATGGAGGCTCTGAAGATAGCTGAAGATGAACATAAGTTTGTGTTCATGTATCTTCACTCACCACAGCACCCTTTCACTCCCTCTTTTTGTAGGGAGACATTGAGTTCAGAGCTTGTAACACAGTTTCTTGATGCTAACTTTGTTTGCTGGGGAGCACTCGCTGATAGAGGAGAGGGCTTGCAAATGGCTGCAACATTGAACGCTGCCAGCTTCCCCTTCTGTGCTGTAGTGGCTCCTTCTCCTGGTAATACCATAGCAGTGCTGCGGCAGGTTGGTTGAAATTACAGGTTACATGAATTGATCCAACAAATTTAAAAAAATTAAAAAAAATGACAATAAATTATTTAGTTCACATGCTTATGAATGTTACATCCCCTGTAGCGAAACAATCATATGGCAAGTTCTAATACAAATTTTTAATGGGACAGTTCTCTCATTACAGCATCTGTAGTTTTAAAAATTCGGACTAAAGATTCTTCACAACAACATTTTTGAAAGTTAAAATTTTTGTCAAACTCTTAGTAAAAAGAGTTGTACAATTAATGCACAGAAATTCACAAATTTTTGTCGTTGATTTAGCAATTCTTTACAAAAGGGAATTTATGATCCAGATTTTTTTTTTTTTAATATTATGGTTACTTGAATTGTGTAACTCTGACTTGTATATTGTTAGATGGAAGGGCCACTTTCCCCAGCAGAGCTGGTGGAGATCTTGCAGAGAACAGTAGAGGAACAAGGATTGGCTTTTGGTGGTGGTGCTGCTGCTCAGGTAAAGGAGGAAGAAAGGACAAGAGCCAGGGCCAGGGAACAAGAAAAGATAAGAGCAGATCGTCAGCTAAGAGAAGAACAAGACTCTGCATATCTTGAAGCTCTCAAGCTAGACCGGGTATGTGCCACCTAAAACTTTCTCTTGAATTAGAAGCGAAAGAAAAGTAATGCGTCTCGCCATTATGGTGCAAAACTGCAAATGATAAAATGTAATTAGCCAACCTCACCACCACAGTATAATATCGCGGTACAAACTGTATCACTAAGTCGTTCTCTAAATTCAGAATGGACAATTACAGGAAAAGGAAAAGCTCAAGCATTTACCATCAGGAGGAAGAGCTCAGAAACCAGCACAAGCAAATCACGAGAAGTTTAGACCCAACGCTACACAAAAACAGTATGGTAATGGTAAAATAGCCCCCAGTAGAATTAGAGAAACTCAACACGAGGAAACTACGTCTAATAAGGCAAAGGATCCTCAGGTCACAAAGGTACAAACAATTAATGGTTAATAGCGCAACAGGAATTTTTCTTAATTTTTGGGTTAATTATTACAGTTAAAATGTAATTAAGAAGTGATGATGACAATACATATTCTGATCATGGAAATTTCAGATACTGATACGATTTCCAAATGGAGAGAGAAGAGAGCAAAGCTTTTTGCGCGCGGATAAAATCCAGTCGATTTACAGATACATTGATTCATTAGGGCTACCTGGAGTCGGAAACTACAAATTGATATCAAGCTTTCCAAGAAGAGTTTTTGGTGTTGATCAAATGGGTATCACTCTCGAAGACGCTGGCCTTCATCCTAGAGCAAGCCTGTTCCTAGAGCCGTCTGAATGACAGATACAAATACGCATCACAATTCGAGTGCCGGCATGTGCTTCCCACGTGCGTGAGTGAAATCCAGTGCTGTAGCCTGAATAATAATAACACTCCATAAATTTTGTATATATGTCGCATCCCATAAGTACTGTTATGATAAGATGCGTGTCATATTTTGACGTGCTTAATTAGTTAACATTGTGTTCATAGACAAAGATCTTCTCTTAATTTGAGTTTTCATGAGTTTTTAAAGATCTCATGACACTTGTTTTTAAATGATTGTGTATGTATAAAATTTAATTTTTTTATTTTTTTTATTAACTACCAACCACCTATATATATTTATGCTAAAAAAAAAAAATTAGATAGGAGAGAATACTGATTCGTGTTCAATACAAATTTGAAAATTTCTAAAAAGGTCAAGGTTGTTAATTGTTTGCTGCTTATCAAATTTCTGCCATATGCAAATAAAAATTGAAAACTAATAACAAAATCTGGTCACGGTAAAACGATGTCGTTTTCACTCCCCCCGAGCTAAAATCGAGCGAACCGCCCGATCACCATCGTCCCATCGCGAACTCGAGCCTCAAGTCCCAACTCTGGACCCTAGAAAAGAGAGAACACCAGAAAATGGCGCTGCGCACGTGTCAAAATTTCGCTTCTCCTTTCGTTAGTTCAATCAAATTGACTAAAAAACCCATTCGAAACTTCAAAGCTCCAGTTAAAAATTGCCAGTCAGACCCAAATGAATCGCGTAAGGTACTGCCTCTACTCTCTGTTAATTACTCTTTTATTGTCCCACTAGTTTCTGGTGCACCTGGGTTCTGTTTGGTTTCCACGAATTTTGCATAAAGGAATTACGGTTCAGAAATTTTCTCTCTGCCTAGGACGCTGAACTATTTCATATTTTCTCAGTAACCAAACGGACCACTAAGATTTACTGCCTTAAGAAATTATGGGTTTCTTGTTATTTGGTACCAAAGTTTGGTGGTTGGGGGTTTTCTAGTTTATGCTTACTTTCGGTCAGCTAAGTTTGTTTCACAAGCTTTTGTAATTTAGAAAGGGAAAAAATAACTGTTGAAAATATGCAATCTTGTTTTGATTGTTTCTGCATTGTTTACACTTTTGGTGAATCCTCGTCGTTCATGTCATTGAAATTTGCAGCTGGTTTTGCAAGTAAAGGAGAGGCTTGAAAAAGACTATAACAGTCTCCCAGTTGGTAAAAATGGTAGAGATGATGAAGATATGATCCTCTGGTTTTTAAAGGATCGAAAGTTCTCTATCGAAGAATCTCTAGCAAAATTGACTAAGGCCATTGTATCCTTAGCCATCAATTTATGTCTTCATAACGCTAAATCTTTTTATATGTTGAGGGAATCCATTTATGGGTTACAGACAATAATTGATTTTGTTTATCAAAAATTGAAAGACTGATTTGTGAACTGGTACAATGTACTGTTTCCTACTAAGTTTCCTCCCTTTAGAAATGGCGTCAAGAATTTAGAGTGTCTGAACTGAACGAAGACTCTGTAAGAGGTATTGCTGAATCAGGAAAAGCGTATGTGCATGACTTTCTGGACATAAATGAAAGACCAGTGCTCATAGTGGTGGCATCAAAGCACTTGCCTGCAGTGAGTTTTGAGTTGCAGAATACCCTCTTTTACTGCTTATGTCTTTGGTTGAATTTGTTTTATGGTTCCAATCAGCATCTCCTAGCCTCATGTGTAAATTATAATCACTCTCTTGCAGATACATTAACTTCCTTAGTGGTTGGACAAGTACTTTAAAATCTCAAAGTCTTGTTTCGTGTAGCATTATTTTTAAAAAATTTATTTACTTTTTTTTGGTGGGGGGGGGGGGGGGGTTGTGTGTTGGGGAAGCAAATTTCTTGACTGCCTATGTGCTTCTGGCATAGGTTTGATGATATAGATTAGTTGGCATTGCACAGGTGCATGATCCTGTTGAGGATGAGAAGCTTTGTGTATTTTTCATTGAGAAAGCATTGAGCAAGCTTCCGCCTGGGAAGGAGCAAATACTTGGAATAATTGATCTCAGAGGCTTTGGAACTGAGAATGCAGATCTTAAATTCTTAACCTTTTTGGTAACTTTCATATACTAGTGCTGATCTATTACATGAATAATTTGGATCCTAACTGCTTGCATTGTTTCTTCCAAGCTGTTGCTTTGTTTCTCTGTAGAAAGGGTTACTTCTGCATATGAAGACAAACAAAAGCATAAATTTATTTAACTACCAACATGGCATAATTCTTTCGGTTCTTAATAAACTACCATTGCGGGCAGACCAATAATGTCACTGGTTCTGTTGATAACTGGTTCATGAGTTTTGATGTCTGAAAACACCTCATCTCCATCCATTTCCTTTTGGAACATGAACACTCTTACCTAATTCTCTCTTTACTTGTTCTTATGCAGTTTGATGTATTTTACTATTATCATCCAAAGAGGTTGGGCGAAGTCCTATTTGTAGAAGCTCCATTTGTATTCAAGCCATTTTGGCAGCTAACCAAGCCCTTATTGAAATCATATGCTTCTCTGGTATTTCACCAGTCATGCTACTCATGAATTTATTTTTAACAAGCATATTTGGACCATTTCTTTCTACCATTTGATATGACTCATTGTTTTGTTCTTAAAAGGTAAAATTCTGCTCTGTAGAAACCGTCAGGAAGGAATATTTCACTGAAGCAACGGTGCCAGGCAACTTTAGAGAGTAGACTGTTGGTAAAAAACCTTCATAGCTGTCTTGCTGCATTAGCTGGGCTAATCTTTGCTCAGACTGTTAAGACTTACTATTTTGTAGAAGGTTTATAGCGATCTATTTTTGTTCTGGTATTGCATGTGTCTGCTGACTGCTGCAAGTTACAAGGAACTGGATGAGAGTTATGGAAAGCAGATTTATCGTTGTAACTTATCATTATTTGAACAACATTGTCACAATTCATTTGAGAACTTCCTTTTAATGATATTTTTCAAGTGATTCTTCAGAAAAAAATTAATTCAATCGATGAGAGGGCGCTCATTCATAAATTTAGACTGTGCCTTGTGGGTGGGGGGTTGGGGGGAGGCGCGCCCGGCCCTTGCTGTAGTGCAACGCATGGGCGACGCATGAGAACCCCAGCAGCAAGCTACTGTGACGGGCCCTCCCCCTCAAAAAATTAATTTAATATCGCGTGGACCAATGGTCCACATATCAGATATTAAACTGATAAGAACAGATACTACACTTGATCTTAGCCAAAAGGCCGAGAAAGGTATGCCTTCTATACCTCTGCAATTTGCATTTTATAGGCCATTGTCTTTGGCTTCTTGTCTCTCTACGGCAATGTGGGATTACAACATAGCATGTACTTTTGGTTTTCTTAGTCTTTCGTTACCAAACGAAACCACTAATAAGTTCTCTAGTATGAGTTTCTTCCTCTCTACTAAGTAAGATATATCTCGGTCTGATTCACTGCGGTGATAGAAAATCGAGAGTTAGAACTAATTGCCGTTGATTTGAAATATCAAGGCAACATAATCACCATCATACGGCAGTGCTTTCTCCCCAAAAATTCGTGTCTAACACAAAAAAAAAAAAAAGAATAATTAACTGATTTGGCAACATGTATTCATTTATTAATATTACAGTGAGTGCTTGACAAATGCTCCTATCATTACTGTGAATGTTGTCGCAAATCCTCCTAAAGATCATCATTACAGACTTCATAGTGCCTGGATGTATGTATTATTATGACTATGAGGCCATAGATTTATGATGGTATAGAAGATCTACAATGCTATAAATATAAGGGCATTGTTATATTCAAAAATAACAACGAACTTAAAATAGAGCGGGGGCTATATGCACCTTAGAAATCACTCTAAAAAATCTTTCTTCTTCTTCTTCTTCTTCTTCTTCTTCTTCTTTTAATATTCAGTTGTTGATATTAATTTTTCACTCTTTACGGTTTTAGAATACCCCAAATAATCTTCCTTTTTGTACCAATGGCGCTTTCCATTCTTAGGTTCAGATATATGATTTTAACCCATGTCGCGTGAGCTTTCGCTTATTGTGCTTTCCCGTCAATATGATAATAACAAATAAACTGTAGGATACCAAATATGAAATTTTGAATTATTAATATAAAAGATGTTATTCAAACAAACTCCTTAGCAAAAATTCAAATAATGAACACCAAAAGAAACAAAGTGATGGATGATAATATAATTTATTTTAAGCCACGACCGTTGAAAAAAAAATCCTGAATGTTGTATAAAAATATATTGTGTGTGATAAATTATATATATATATATATATATATATATATATATATATATATATATATATATATATATATATATATATATATATTACAAAACTAGTAATGTATTATAAGTTTTTCATTAAACAACAGTTAAATAGATTCAATTTGACTTATAATCGTTTGATAATACTGTAACTTTTAAAATAATTATTGTTAGCTATATTCTAGAAATAATCAGCTGTGAAGAGAATCAGTTTAATGTTTGATAAATTTTATTTTTAAAAGTGTTATGAGTTTTAAAAGCAGTAGTATGTGTTTGATAAATCTTACTATTAAACTGCTGTAAGAATATAAATGAAAAAAATTAGATATAATGTTGAATAAAATTTATTTACATACTTATAAACATTTATATAATAATTGATAACTAAAATAAATATTTTTTATTTTATTTTATTTTATTTTATTTTTATCTCAATACAAGTGGCAAAAATAATTAATCTCTTTAAAGCAATTATCTCAAATGTTCATCCATTAATACTCCTACAACTTAGATGCCAAAAGGCTCTAAATCAGAAAGGTGATGAAAGTTTTATCTCAATATAAGTGGTAATTATAATGATCTCTAATAATAATAATAATCTCTTTAAAGTAAATGAATATATTTCTTAATTAATAATGATAATACTATATTTATCAAATATATGAGAATATATATGGAATTGTATTAAACATAAAACTAATTCTTAAAATCAAAATTTTAAAAATTATCCCTTCCCTTTTTTCAAAACTCTTTGTCAAAGTGATTTTTTTAAAAAAATTACCAAATATTAAAATTAATTTTTAATTTTTCAAAATCAATTTTGAAACTCTCAAAAGTAATTTCAAATAGGTTCTTAAAGAGACAACTATAAATATCTACCAAATTCTTTGTAACTATAGTAACCCACAACAGTACTAAATTGGCCATAATTTATCAAAGACTTCATTGTTCACGTAATGACATGATTTAGTTGAATGATGGAGGCATCTTGGCGGCCTGCAAATCAAACCGTTGTTTTGTAATTTTAATCATGACAACCATGAAGAATTTTTAAAAAAGGAAAAATAAATAAAAATAAGATGAATTGTTTGTCCTTTGAAATAATTTGATAACTAATCTTCCGATAATGAGTAATGAATATCGAACGTCAAATTATTTAATAAATTTGTCATCTATCGGTTAATAAGTGATGTTCATACTATTTATTACTGTGATAATTTCATAAATACGAATAAATTAAAATTAAGTGTCAAATTATTTGAATTTTAACACACAAACTTTCCATCATATATATATATATATATATATATCATTGCTCTCTGATGATATACATTTTTATTAAAAAAATAAGGTTTTAAATAAAAAAAAAAAGAAAGACATTTTTTGAGTGCCGTACAACATCTAAAAATTAATGGGTTCTATTAAGTTACAGTTTGTGTAACCTATAGTTTATACAAAGCTCCTCGTGCAGATCCCACTACTTTTTTACTACTGTTTACAAAACAGAAAATATAAGTTAAACAAAACTATGGGGCCCGTAAGCCCCCACGTGGCAAAAGTTCGAGAAGATGTCATTATCGTAACGTTGATTACAATTTTAACCCATAGTAGTAATGCGTACGTACTCAAAGATAATGACTTATGAAAAGGAGGACAAACCCGTAAAATTACACCCATTCTGTTTTTTTGTTTTGGGCTGAGTTAAGTTAATGAAGCTGGTCCAATAGATTTATTAGTTTCGAGGCTTTTCGAGTACTGTATGATTTTTGAGAAATGAGATTTGAGAGAGGGGTCAACAATGGAGGGAGCGAGTAAGTTAATGAAGCTGGCGACTCTTCTGTGTATGGTGGTACTATGTAAGGCGATCGAGTCGCCGCAGTACGCGGTTGTACACGAAGAATCGGATTTCGAAGTCAGACTTTATAGTCAGTCCACGTGGATGTCTGCCTGTGTTCGTGAAGAACTCTCCTTTGCCAAAGCCACCTTACTCGGCTTCCACAGGTACCCCACCTCCTATTTGGTATATTTCGAGTTTAATTTTAAATGTTATTATCATTGGAGATCAATTTTGTCTGAATTCTCTCAATTATAATAGAAAAGCTGCAAGTTTTGATTTCATCTTATACAATTATGACCAAAGCAATTTGTGTTTGGTTGATTTATAACACCTGCTTTGAAATAGAATCAGCGGCCATCAAGTCTAATAAGCGGGATAGGTGACTAATAAAGATTAGTAAATAGCTGTCAAATGCACGTGTTTTTCAAAATTAAATACAAGCACAACAGTTACCGTCGGTCTAGCACTTTTTGTTGTATTGGCAATTTAGCACGACCATGATGTTCTTTATTGTTGCTTTTGCAGGTTGTTCCAATACATTCAAGGTGCCAATCTAAACAACTCTCGGATTGCAATGACCTCTCCTATTGTTACAAGCTTAGTTCCAGGAGCTGGTCCTCTTCACTCGTATGCCTATGTTGTGACTTTGTACTTGCCTGACAAGTTCCAATCTGATCCTCCAACGCCCTTACCAGAAATTCATCTGAATCCCTTTGAATGGGACAGTCACTGTGTTGCTGTCAGGAAGTTTTCTGGATTTGCAATTGATGAAGTCATCGTGAAAGAGGCAGATAACCTTTCCTTCAGCTTGAGGAGGTCTCCTTGGGCTAACTCTACTTCTTCAGATAGCGGTTATGCTTACTCGGTTGCACAGTATAGTCCTCCATTGCAGTTCATTGGTCGTGTAAATGAGATCTGGGTGGATATTGATGTTTCTGGAATAAACAGCTGCAAACCCGGTGCTGTAGCTTCATATTAAATTGAAGAAGTACTGCAGAATAAGTGGGCTGACTGGGTTGGTTTCTGGTCATATGTGCATGCATGAAGATTGAGCTAAACTAGATTGAATGTGTTCTAAGTTCTATCTATCTATATTGTATATATAATCAAAGTCTGTGTAAAATATAGATGGTACTTACTACTTGGTTTCTCTGAAACCTTGATGCTTATGGTGAAGATTATTAGTAATCGCATCGTTTATTTGTAGACACTTGTCTTCTTCTATGTTGATATCATATCAACATTTGATGTTGATTTCCAGTTCTCTTGATTATTCTTTACATGCTGGAAGCACTTACCTAGGTGTCACTTGCCAACTGCATGTTCATCAACATTCCCTCTCCTGCTCCACTTTGCTTCAAAGCTAAAACTTGATGATGCTCGTAGCAATGGGTTTGGCAGAGCTTTAGCAAAAGTTTCAACTGCCATGTCGAAGAACAAGCAGGGTGCAGTTAAATGTCAATATGTCATATTAGATAACATTAAGGAAGATTTTAAATCGTTTAGAAAAAAAAAGGGGAAAAAAGATAAGGACTTTAGATCAAGAATCCAAACAAGCCCATTCTACTTGACGTATACCAAACATTTTTTTTATGTAATCTCATTATCATAATAATCACCTTTCTCATCAAAGTTCACACCACTGGATGGAAGGTTGGAAAGACAAAAAGAGGATGGAGTGATCGACTTCTCACATGATGTGAGTCACATCAAAGTTTGGAACAACAAATATGCAATCATTCTTGCAGCTCAAACCCATCCGACCAAATTGATTATCACTACCAGAAATACATGCAACGAGTACAACACTTTCTTTATCAAAAAATTGTCTGATCGAAAAGAATGAAGGAATTGAAGTAAAAAAAAGTATAACAATGGTATACTCACTAGCTCACTTAATTCTATGTTTCTGTTGCCAAAAAATATTAGTTAGGCCGTCGTTTTGGATGAATATAAGATGGCAAAGATGCCACAACAGCAGGACCCTTCCTGCCTGGCATAGGCAGCTTGATTTGACCACAATATACAATAAATAGAAGAAAGAGTAGGAAAACAAAAACAAAAATGGGAGATGACATGAGCCCCGTGTTCTTGAGAAGTGAAAAGGATGTTTGAGCTCTGGTACTGCTTTGCCATAAATATTTCCCCTCAACCAGCACAGCACCTAACGTCCAAGAAAGATCCGCAGGACCAAATATAATCTCAGCATCACCAAGACACAGAGCTTCCTGAATGAGTGATGTCATATAAGGCACCTGAAAACAATATTGTCCGGTATAATTTTGGTGTCCGGTGGCTTTCTTCAAATCAATCCATGATCTTGAACATAACTGCTGGCCTCTGTCCAAAATTCTTGTCAAATTGGCTCCTGAACTCAAGTTTAGTTTGTTGTAGACAACAAAAAATCCTGATAAAGCATGAAAGCGCTCAGTTTGGTGGTTGACAGCTGTCGAATTAAGTATCTTTCTGCCTGCATAAACAAGTATGGAAGCTATCAGGGATGAAATCCTTCTCATCCTACCAGTAGAAAAATAAAAATATAAACGAAAGCAATTATCTTACGGACACAACTAATGTATAAAATGATCTACTGGGGACAAAGACAGAAATGATTCAGGAACCATGCTGTGGCAGCTCTGTTTAGGGTAACATGGCAGGAAAGATATCTTCATATTTTTAGAAGGGAAAAATGCGCATAACATTAAAGAATTGTGGGATAAAGTCCCATCTTCCAGCTTTGCTGTGGTCTGCGGGCTTTAGTTTCTAAGGAGTTCCAAGATTCATCTTCTTTCTTCATTCATCTTCTAAGCTGGGAGCGTGTTTTGAGATAGGTGTATAGGCTGGTCTAGTATTGTCGAGGGGATGATTGGTATATTTTGTATAGCACAAAAAAGTTTTCATTCTTTTGCTTTCTTAGTGGACAGCTGGTCCACTCTTTGTTATGACTCCACATCATTAATACAATTTTCTGTTTCTGATAACAAACAAGACATAACTGATTCAGAAAGCAAATCTGGGACAAAAATTTAATCCATTGATTACAGTCAACGACTGAGTCACAAAAATGTTTTGGCTCAAGATTACTCTATCGACCTCTGACTTGGATTTCATGGTGGCAATGCAGACATGATAGGGAAGAAAATAAGTCGGAGAACATTGTAAAAGTTGCACTTCTGCTTTTGGAGTTCCAATCAGAAGTATATTCTTATCAAGGGCAGAGTATGCATATCTACGGACCCTAGAGAAGGTACCTTAGCAAATATAACTATGTTCTATTTAGAAATGCATTTCTAAGCTTATCAAAGGAATATTGAAAAGCTTTCGTGTATTGACAAAGACATTAAGGTTGCAACAAGTGATTGCAGAATTAAAATAATGCGATGCTTGAAACTTACTGTCAGAAGACGACAAGCTGGCTTTGCAGTTTACATCCCCCGTAGGCAGTGACCAATCTAAATTGCTTGAGTTGATGGCAACAGCCCTGGCAATCCCCTTGCAATTGTCCCAATTTGGCTCTCCAGCCAGATAAGTAGAAGTGAATGCAGTCTTCTTCACTTTACTCAATTTTCTATCAGCAACATTTTGTCCAACACAACCATTGCAAGTATAATTTTGCAAAAGTTCAGAACTGAGACAAGGATGCCTGATTTCAAGTCTGTCCCCTGCACCTTCTCTGGGCATCTGCACTTGGCTGAGCATAGCAACTGCCCTATCAAATGCTGCATTCAAACCAAACTCCTGTAGAGAGTATGCTAATACCCGATGTTCAATAGAGCCAATCTCTGATCTTATTAAGTGCTCATCATTTCCTGTGCCATCATCTTCCATCACAATCTGCAGGGATGAACCTCCCAGATCAAGAAGCCCCAAGGTTGGAGTAATTGATGAATTTCCAAGACTCCCCATTTTATAATTCAAAGCAACCCAGCCATAGTAAGCTTCCTCTTTCCCACTCAAAACCCTTATCCAACTTTTTTCATACATAAATGAGTGTTCCTTTACAACAGCTTCCACATCATCCAAAACCCATCTGGCATCCTCAACAGTCAACCTTCTTAGTCCAGCAGTAGCCAGAACAAATATAGGAGTCTCTTCTTGTCTCTCAAGAGGTACCAACCATTCTGCCCACAAAATCAATGGCTCCAAAGACGCCCTTATTCCTGAAGCATTACCGACTAGCTTATCTAAACCAGGCTCAGTCTGCAGACAATGGTACTGGCAAGAACTTTTCCGAAGCAAACTCTTGGTCGAGTTATCTGGATAAGTACCAACCAAAACTGGCAAATTCTCACTTTCTACACCTCTCTTTTTCCACTCATACACGTTCACTCGTGTTCCAGTGCTTCCACAATCTACAACAACAGTATAGTACGACCCACTTACTACATTATAAGCCCTCCCTTTTTCAAACACACAATAAACACCAACAATTAACAAAACTACAGCTAATACAACTGTACAAAATTTAAATACCCATTTAAATAAAGAGAATTCAGTGATTGAGAGTTTCTGTTTTGAAGGGGATTTGGGTTCCGATTCCATGATTCAAATATCAGCTTTAACAAAAATTCCAACTGGTACAATTTACAGATGCTACTGAATAAATCGATCAAGCAGGAAATTTCAGAAAGGCATAAACCCAGATCATATTATCAATTGTCGATTCTTGGACTGTATTGAAGCAGCAAAAATTGTTAAATTGAGATCATGAGTCAAACAAATGCTTATCGAACCCAAATGTACCTTGCTTCTGTCGCACCAGAGCCCGGCCAATCACGGCGTCCTCTCTCTACCCCTCTGAATGGAGCGAGAGATCACAGTCAGTGCCGCACACAATTGACATATGAAATCTAGAGCTTTATATTTGTGCTGTTGAAACTTGAAAGAAGCCAAGGACCAAGGTGGCCCGGCTGGCCAGTCAGTTAACCAAAATTAATATTTAAGAATTACGTCGGTTAACATTATTATTTTTAGAAAATGAACCTTTAATTTTAAATAAGCTTTTGGACAAAATTAATTATTTATATTTTTAATATCAATTTTTAATTAAATTCGAAAGGGCAAAGAAAATAACTAAATCTGGAAAAAAATCGCATTATGGTCGGAATAAAGAATTAAATTACATTTTGAAAAAAGGAAAAAAATAAATTATTTTAAAATTAAGATTTTGATAGGAGAGAACCTCACTCTCTATTATTCACATTTATTTTTTTAACTCGAAATAAAGTACATTTATGATTAATTATGAAAATAAAAAACCTAATTTCTATTTATTTAAGTTATGAATAGTAAAAAATTTTAAAAAAAAATTAGACTGGTGGAGGAATTTAATTTTTAATTTTTTCTCTTTCCCTTTTCACGGGTAATAATAATAATAATTTTTATTTTTATTTTTATTTTTTTGAGAGAAAGCATTGTATTAAAAACTAGGAGCAACCCGCTACGTTTCCAGCTCTCTTCTTTCTCCTTCTCTGGGTCGCTCTCTCTCTCTCTCTCTCTCTCTCTCTCTTTGCCGATCTGAAAATCACCACACTGTAATCCGTTGCTTTCACTCTTTACAGATCTCCCTCCACTCAACCTATTTCCGTTGCGATCACTCAACTCCCGTGACTCTTCGATCTCCCTACCCGCGCTCTCTCATATTCTTTCTTTCTCTAGGGTTTCCTCGAAACGCACCGAATTATTCACCATAAAAAACTCTTGTATTATCCCGTC